>NW_026779085.1:0-159807 GCF_030144855.1 Hypanus sabinus
GGAACTCCCTCCACCGTCCCCCTTCCTCCTGTGGGATCTCTCTCCCCCATCCCCCTTCCTCCTGTGGGATCTCCCTCCCCCGACCCCCTGTGGGATCTCCCCTCCCCCATCCCCCTTCCTCCTGTGGGATCTCCATCCCCCATCCCCCTTCCTCCTGTGGTATCTCCGTCCCCCATCCCCCTTCCCCCCTGTGGGATCCCGCTCCCCCGTCCCCCTTCCTCCTGTGGGATCCCCCTCCCCCGTCCCCCTTCCTCCTGTGGTATCTCCCCTCCCCCGTCATCCTTCCTCCTGTGGGATCCCCCTACCCCGTCCCCCTTCCTCCTGTGGGATCCCCCTCCCCATCCCCCTTCCTCGTGTGGGATCTCCCTCCCCCGTTCCCCTTCCTCCTGTGGTATCTCCCTCAACCGTCCCCCTTCCTCCTGTGGTATCTCCCCTCACCCGTCCCCCTTCCTCTTCCTCCTGAGGTAACTCCCCTCCCCCATCCCCCTTCCCCCCTGTGGATCTCCCCTCCCCCGTCCCCCTTCCTCCTGTGGTATCTCCCTCCCCCATCCCCCTTCCCCCTGTGGGATCTCTCTGCCCCGTCCCCCTTCCTCCTGTGGGATCCATCTCCCCCGTCCCCTTCCTCCTGTGGGATTTCTCTCCCCTGTCCCCCTTCCTCCTGTGGGATCTCTGTGCCCCGTTCCCCCTTCCTCCTGAGGTAACTCCCCTCCCCCGTCCCCCTTCCCCCCTGTGGATCTCCCTCCCCCATCCCCCTTCCTCCTGTGGTATCTCCCTCCCCCATCCCCCTTCCCCCTGTGGGATCTCTCTGCCCCGTCCCCCTTCCTCCTGTGGGATCCATCTCCCCCGTCCCCTTCCTCCTCTGGGATCTCTCTCCCCCATCCCCCTTCCTCCTGTGGGATCTCTGTGCCCCGTCCACCTTCCTCCTGTGGGATCCCTCTCCCCCGTCCCCCTTCCTCCTCTGGGATCTCTCTGCCACATCCCCCTTCCTAAGGTGGGATCTCTCTTCCCCGTCCCCCTTACTCCAGTGGGATCTTCCTCCCCCATCCCCCATTCTCCTGTGGTATCTCCACTCCCCCGTCCCCCTTCCACCTGTGGTATCTCCCCTCCCCCGTCCCCCTTCCTCCTGTGGGATCTCACTGCCCCGTCCCCCTTCCTCCTGTGGTATCTCCCTCCATCGTCCCCCTTCCTCCTGTGGGATCCCCCTCCCCCGTCCCCCTTCCTCCTGTGGTATCTCCCTCCCTCATCCCCCTTCCTCCTGTGGGATCTCCCTCCCCCGACCCCTTCCCCCCCGTGGGATATCCTTCCCACTTTCCCCTTACCCATTTTGTGATCCCCGTCCCCAATCACCCCTGTGGAATCGATCTGTACTGCCCCCTTCCCCCGCGTCGGATCCCCCTCCCCCGTCCACCTTCCCCCCTGTGTGATCCCCCACCCCTTCCCCCTTCTCCCTGTGGGATCTTCATCCCCCGTGCCCATTCCTCCTGTGGGATCCCTCGGCGTCGTCCCCCTTCCCACTGTGGGACACACCTCCCTCGTACCCCATCCCCCCTAAGGGATCCCCCTCCCCCGTCCACCTTCCCCCCTGTGGGATCCCTCTCCCTCGTCCCCCTTCCTCCTGTGGGATCTCTATCCCCCTTCCCACCTGCGGGCACTCCGTCCCCCGTCCACCTTCCCCCCTGTGGGATCACTCTCCACCGTCCCCCATCATCCTGTGGGATCCCACTCCCCCGTCCCCCTTCCTCCTGTGGTATCTCCCTCCACCATCCCCCTTCCTCTTGTGGTATCTCCCCTCCCCCGTCCCCCTTCCTCCCGTGGGATCTCTCTGCCCCGTCCCCCTTCCTCCCGTGGGATCTCCCTTCCCCGTCCCCCTTCCTCCCGCGCGATCTCTATGCCCCATCCCCCTTCCTCCTGTGGGATCTCCCTCCCCCATCCCCCTTCCTCCTGTGGGATCTCCCTCCCCCATCCCCATTCCTCCTGTGGTATCTCCATCCCCCGCCCCCCTTCCTCCTGTGGGATCACTCTGCCCCGTCCCCCATCCTCCTGTGGGATCTCCCTCCCCCATCCCCCTTCCTCCTGTCGGATCTCCCTCCCCCGTCCCCGTTCCTCCCGTGGGATCTCTCTCCCCCGTCCCCCTTCCTCCTGTGGGATCTCTCTCCCCCATCCCCGTTCCTCCTGTGGGATCTCCCTCCCCCGTCCCCCTTCCTCCCGTGGGATCTCCCTCCCCCGTCCCCCTTCCTCCCGTGGGATCTCTCTGCCCCGTCCCCCTTCCTCCTGAGGGATCTCCCTCCCCCATCCCCATTCCTCCTGTGGTATCTCCCTCCCCCGTCCCCCATCCTCCTGTGGGATCTCTCTGCCCCGTCCCTCTTCCTCCTGTGGTATCTCCCCTCCCCCGTCCCCCTTCCTCCTGTGGGATCTCTCTGCCCCATCCCACTTCCTCCTGTGGTATCTCCCCTCCCCCATCCCCCCTGTGGGATCTCCCCTCTCCCATCCCCCTTCTGTGGGAACTCTCTCCCCCGTCCCCCTTCGTCCTGTGGGATCTCCCTACCCCGTCCCCCCTCCTCCTGTGGGATTCCCCTCCCCCGTCCCCCTTCCCCCCTGTGGTATCTTCCTCCCCCGTGCCCATTCCTCCTGTGGGATCCCTCGGCGTCGTCCCCCTTCCCACCTGCGGGCACTCCGTCCCCTGTCCACCTTCCTCCCTGTGGTATCTCCCCTCCCCCGTCCCCCTTCCTCCTGTGGTATCTCCCCTCCCCCGTCCCGCTTCCTCCTGTGGTATCTCCCTCCCCCGTCCCCCTTCCTCCTGTGGGATCTGACCCCGGTGTCCCCCCTTCCCCCCTGTGGGATCTTCCTCCCCCGTGCCCCTTTTTCCTTTGGGATCTTCCTCCCCCGTCCCCCTTCCTCCTGTGGGATCTCTCTCCCCTATCCCGCTTTCTCCTAAGGGATCTCTCTTACCCGTCCCCCCTTCCCCCTGTGGGATCTCTGTGCCCCGTCCACCTTCCTCCTGTGGGATCCCTCTCCCCCGTCCCCTTCCTCCTGTGGGATCTCCCTCCCCCATCCCCCTTCCTCCTGTGGTATCTCCCTCCCCCATCCCCCTTCCCCCTGTGGGATCTCTCTGCCCCGTCCCCCTACCTCCTGTGCGATCCATCTCCCCCGTCCCCCTTCCTCCTCTGGGATCTCTCTCACCCATCCCCCTTCCTCCTGTGGTATCTCCCTCCCCCATCCCCCTTCCCCCTGTGGGATCTCTCTGCCCCGTCCCCCTTCCTCCTGTGGGATCCATCTCCCCCGTCCCCCTTCTTCCTCTGGGATCTCTCTCCCCCGTCCCCCTTCCTCCTGTGGGATCTCCCTCCCCCATCACCCTTCCTCCTGTGGTATCTCCCTCCCCCATCCCCCTTCCCCCTGTGGGATCTCTCTGCCCCGTCCCCCTACCTCCTGTGCGATCCATCTCCCCCGTCCCCCTTCCTCCTCTGGGATCTCTCTCCCCCATCCCCCTTCCTCCTGTGGTATCTCCCTCCCCCATCCCCCTACCCCTGTGGGATCTCTCTGCCCCGTCCCCCTTCCTCCTGTGGGATCCATCCCCCCCGTCCCCCTTCTTCCTCTGGGATCCCTCTCCCCCATCCCCCTTCCTCCTCTGGGATCTCCCTACCCCGTCCACCTTCCCCCCGTGGGATATCCTTCCCACTTTCTCCTTTCCCATTTTGTGATTCCCGTCCCCAATCACCCCTGTGGAATCGATCTGTACTGCCCCTTCCCCCGCGTGGGATCCCCCTCCCCCGTCCACCTTCCCCCCTGTGTTATCCCCCTCCCCTTCTCCATTTTGGGATCACCGTCCCCCTTCCCCCCTGTGGGATCTCCCTCCCATGTCCCCCTTCCTCCTGAGGGATCTCCCCACCGTCCCCCCTTCCTCCTGTGGGATCTCTCTCCCCCATCCCCCTTCCTCCTGTGGGATCTCCCTCCCCCGACCCCCTGTGGGATCTCCCCTCCCCCGTCCCCCTTCCTCCTGTGGGATCTCCATCCCCCATCCCCCTTCCTCCTGTGGTATCCCCCCTCCCCCGTCCCCCTTCCTCCTGTGGGATCTCCCCTCCCCCGTCATCCTTCCTCCTGTGGGATCCCCTCCCCCGTCCCCCTTCCCCCCTGTGGGATCTCCCTCCCCCATCCCCCTTCCTCCTGTGGTATCTCCCTCCCCCATCCCCCTTCCCCCTGTGGGATCTCTCTGCCCCATCCCCCTACCTCCTGATCGATCCATCTCCCCCGTCCCCCTTACTCCTCTGGGATCTCTCTCCCCCGTCCCCCTTCCTCCTGTGGGATCCCCCTCCCCCGTCCCCCTTCCTCCTGTGGGATCTCCCCTCCCCCGTCCCCCTTCCTCCTGTGGGATCTCCATCCCCCATCCCCCTTCCTCCTGTGGGATCCCCCTCCCCCGTCCCCCTTCCCCCCTGTGGGATACCGCTCCCCCCGTCCCCCTTCCTCCTGTGGGATCCCCCTCCCCCGTCCCCCTTCCTCCTGTGGGATCTCCCTCCCCCGTCATCCTTCCTCCTGTGGGATCCCCCTCCCCGTCCCCCTTCCTCCTGTGGATCCCCCTCCCCCATCCCCCTTCCTCGTGTGGGATCTCCCTCCCCCGTTCCCCTTCCTCCTGTGGTATCCTCCCCCTCCCCCGTCCCCCTTCCTCCTGTGGTATCTCCCCTCACCCGTCCCCCTTCCTCCTGAGGTAACTCCCCTCCCCCGTCCCCGTTCCCCCCTGTGGATCTCCCTCCCCCATCCCCCTTCCTCCTGTGGTATCTCCCTCACCCATCCCCCTTCCCCCTGTGGGATCTCTCTGCCCCGTCCCCCTTCCTCCTGTGGGATCCATCTCCCCCGTCCCCTTCCTCCTCTGGGATCTCTCTCCCCCGTCCCCCTTCCTCCTGTGGGATCTCTGTGCCCCGTCCACCTTCCTCCTGTGGGATCTCCCTCCCCCATCCCCCTTCCTCCTGTGGTATCTCCCTCCCCCATCCCCCTTCCCCCTGTGGGATCTCTCTGCCCCATCCCCCTACCTCCTGATCGATCCATCTCCCCCGTCCCCCTTCCTCCTCTGGGATCTCTCTCTCCCCCATCCCCCTTCCTCCTGTGGTATCTCCCTCCCCCATCCCCCTTCCCCCTGTGGGATCTCTCTGCCCCGTCCCCCTTCCTCCTGTGGGATCCATCTCCCCCGTCCCCCTTCTTCCTCTGGGATCTCTCTCCCCCGTCCCCCTTCCTCCTGTGGGATCTCTCTGCCCCGTCCCCCTTCCTCCTGTGGGATCCTCTCCCCCATCCCCCTTCCTCCACTGGGATCTCCCTCCCCCGTCCAGCTTCCCCCCGTGGGATATCCTTCCCACTTTCTCCTTTCCCATTTGTGATCCCCGTCCCCAATCACCCCTGTGGAATCGATCTGTACTGCCCCTTCCCCCGCGTGGGATCCCCCCTCCCCCGTCCACCTTCCCCCCTGTGTTATCCCCCTCCCCTTCCCCCTTCTCCATTTGGGATCCCCGTTCCCCCTTCCCCCCTGTGGGATCTCCCTCCCATGTCCCCCTTCCTCCTGAGGGAACTCCCTCCACCGTCCCCCTTCCTCCTGTGGGATCTCTCTCCCCCATCCCCCTTCCTCCTGTGGGATCTCCCTCCCCCGACCCCCTGTGGGATCTCCCCTCCCCCATCCCCCTTCCTCCTGTGGGATCTCCATCCCCCATCCCCCTTCCTCCTGTGGTATCTCCGTCCCCCATACCCCTTCCCCCCTGTGGGATCCCGCTCCCGTCCCCCCCCTTCCTCCTGTGGGATCCCCCTCCCCCCGTCCCCCTTCCTCCTGTGGTATCTCCCCTCCCCGTCATCCTTCCTCCTGTGGGATCCCCCTACCCCCGTCCCCCTTCCTCCTGTGGGATCCCCCTCCCCCATCCCCCTTCCTCGTGTGGGATCTCCCTCCCCCGAACCCCTTCCTCCTGTGGTATCTCCCCTCAACCGTCCCCCTTCCTCCTGTGGTATCTCCCCTCACCCGTCCCCCTTCCTCCTGAGGTAACTCCCCTCCCCCGTCCCCCTTCCCCCCTGTGGATCTCCCTCCCCTGTCCCCCTTCCTCCTGTGGTATCTCCCTCCCCCATCCCCCTTCCCCCTGTGGGATCTCTCTGCCCCGTCCCCCCTTCCTCCTGTGGGATCCATCTCCCCCGTCCCCTTCCTCCTGTGGGATTTCTCTCCCCTGTCCCCCTTCCTCCTGTGGGATCTCTGTGCCCCGTTCCCCCTTCCTCCTGAGGTAACTCCCCTCCCCCGTCCCCCTTCCCCCCTGTGGATCTCCCTCCCCCATCCCCCTTCCTCCTGTGGTATCTCCCTCCCCCATCCCCCTTCCCCCTGTGGGATCTCTCTGCCCCGTCCCCCTTCCTCCTGTGGGATCCATCTCCCCCCGTCCCCTTCCTCCTCTGGGATCTCTCTCCCCCATCCCCCTTCCTCCTGTGGGATCTCTGTGCCCCGTCCCACCTTCCTCCTGTGGGATCCCTCTCCCCCGTCCCCCTTCCTCCTCTGGGATCTCTCTGCCACATCCCCCTTCCTAAGGTGGGATCTCTCTTCCCCGTCCCCCTTACTCCAGTGGGATCTTCCTCCCCCATCCCCCATTCTCCTGTGGTATCTCCACTCCCCCGTCCCCCTTCCACCTGTGGTATCTCCCCTCCCCCGTCCCCCTTCCTCCTGTGGGATCTCACTGCCCCGTCCCCCTTCCTCCTGTGGTATCTCCCTCCATCGTCCCCCTTCCTCCTGTGGGATCCCCCTCCCCCGTCCCCCTTCCTCCTGTGGTATCTCCCTCCCTCATCCCCCTTCCTCCTGTGGGATCTCCCTCCCCCGACCCCTTCCCCCCGTGGGATATCCTTCCCACTTTCCCCTTACCCATTTTGTGATCCCCGTCCCCAATCACCCCTGTGGAATCGATCTGTACTGCCCCCTTCCCCCGCGTCGGATCCCCCTCCCCCGTCCACCTTCCCCCCTGTGTGATCCCCCACCCCTTCCCCCTTCTCCCTGTGGGATCTTCATCCCCCGTGCCCATTCCTCCTGTGGGATCCCTCGGCGTCGTCCCCCTTCCCACTGTGGGACACACCTCCCTCGTACCCCATCCCCCCTAAGGGATCCCCCTCCCCCGTCCACCTTCCCCCCTGTGGGATCCCTCTCCCTCGTCCCCCTTCCTCCTGTGGGATCTCTATCCCCCTTCCCACCTGCGGGCACTCCGTCCCCCGTCCACCTTCCCCCCTGTGGGATCACTCTCCACCGTCCCCCATCATCCTGTGGGATCCCACTCCCCCGTCCCCCTTCCTCCTGTGGTATCTCCCTCCACCATCCCCCTTCCTCTTGTGGTATCTCCCCTCCCCCGTCCCCCTTCCTCCCGTGGGATCTCTCTGCCCCGTCCCCCTTCCTCCCGTGGGATCTCCCTTCCCCGTCCCCCTTCCTCCCGCGCGATCTCTATGCCCCATCCCCCTTCCTCCTGTGGGATCTCCCTCCCCCATCCCCCTTCCTCCTGTGGGATCTCCCTCCCCCATCCCCATTCCTCCTGTGGTATCTCCATCCCCCGCCCCCCTTCCTCCTGTGGGATCACTCTGCCCCGTCCCCCATCCTCCTGTGGGATCTCCCTCCCCCATCCCCCTTCCTCCTGTCGGATCTCCCTCCCCCGTCCCCGTTCCTCCCGTGGGATCTCTCTCCCCCGTCCCCCTTCCTCCTGTGGGATCTCTCTCCCCCATCCCCGTTCCTCCTGTGGGATCTCCCTCCCCCGTCCCCCTTCCTCCCGTGGGATCTCCCTCCCCCGTCCCCCTTCCTCCCGTGGGATCTCTCTGCCCCGTCCCCCTTCCTCCTGAGGGATCTCCCTCCCCCATCCCCATTCCTCCTGTGGTATCTCCCTCCCCCGTCCCCCATCCTCCTGTGGGATCTCTCTGCCCCGTCCCTCTTCCTCCTGTGGTATCTCCCCTCCCCCGTCCCCCTTCCTCCTGTGGGATCTCTCTGCCCCATCCCACTTCCTCCTGTGGTATCTCCCCTCCCCCATCCCCCCTGTGGGATCTCCCCTCTCCCATCCCCCTTCTGTGGGAACTCTCTCCCCCGTCCCCCTTCGTCCTGTGGGATCTCCCTACCCCGTCCCCCCTCCTCCTGTGGGATTCCCCTCCCCCGTCCCCCTTCCCCCCTGTGGTATCTTCCTCCCCCGTGCCCATTCCTCCTGTGGGATCCCTCGGCGTCGTCCCCCTTCCCACCTGCGGGCACTCCGTCCCCTGTCCACCTTCCTCCCTGTGGTATCTCCCCTCCCCCGTCCCCCTTCCTCCTGTGGTATCTCCCCTCCCCCGTCCCGCTTCCTCCTGTGGTATCTCCCTCCCCCGTCCCCCTTCCTCCTGTGGGATCTGACCCCGGTGTCCCCCTTCCCCCCTGTGGGATCTTCCTCCCCCGTGCCCCTTTTTCCTTTGGGATCTTCCTCCCCCGTCCCCCTTCCTCCTGTGGGATCTCTCTCCCCTATCCCGCTTTCTCCTAAGGGATCTCTCTTACCCGTCCCCCTTCCTCCTGTGGGATACCCCTCTCCCGTCCCCCTTCCTCCTGTGGGATCTCCCTCCCCCGTCCCTCTTCCTCCTGTGGTATCTCCCCTCCCCCGTCCCCCTTCCCCCCTGTGGGATCACCCCTCCCGCGTCCCCCTTCCTCCTGTGGGATCTCCCTCCCCCGTCCCTCTTCCTCCTGTGGTATCTCCCCTCCCCCGTCCCCCTTCCCCCCTGTGGTATCTCCCCTCCCCCATCCCCCCTGTGGGATCTCCCCTCTCCCATCCCCCTTCTGTGGGAACTCGCTCCCCCGTCCCCCTTCGTCCTGTGGGATCTCCCTCCCCCGTCCCCCCTCCTCCTGTGGGATACCCCTCCCCCGTCCCCCTTCCCCCCTGTGGTATCTTCCTCCCCCGTGCCCATTCCTCCTGTGGGATCCCTCGGCGTCGTCCCCCTTCCCACCTGCGGGCACTCCGTCCCCCGTCCACCTTCCTCCCTGTGGTATCTCCCCTCCCCCGTCCCCCTTCCTCCTGTGGTATCTCCCCTCCCCCGTCCCGCTTCCTCCTGTGGTATCTCCCTCCCCGTCCCCCTTCCTCCTGTGGGATCTCCCTCCCCCGTCCCCCTTCCTCCTGTGGGATCTGACCCCGGTGTCCCCCTTCCCCCCTGTGGGATCTTCCTCCCCCGTGCCCCTTTTTCCTTTGGGATCTTCCTCCCCCGTCCCCCTTCCTCCTGTGGGATCTCTCTCCCCTATCCCGCTTTCTCCTAAGGGATCTCTCTTACCCGTACCCCTTCCTCCTGTGGGATACCCCTCTCCCGTCCCCCTTCCTCCTGTGGGATCTCACTCCCCCGTCCCTCTTCCTCCTGTGGTATCTCCCCTCCCCCGTCCCCCTTCCCCCCTGTGGGATCACCCCTCCCGCGTCCCCCTTCCTCCTGTGGTATCTCCCTCCCCCCGTCCCCCTTCCTCCTGTGGTATCTCCCTCCCCCATCCCCCTTCCTCCTCTGGGATCTCTCTACCACATCCCCCTTCCTAACGTGGGATCTCTCTTCCCCATCCCCTTCCTCCCGTGGGATCTCTCTGCCCTGTCCCCCTTCCTCCTGTGGGATCCCTCTCCCCCGTCCCCCTTACTCCTCTGGGATCTCTCTGCCACATCCCCCTTCCTAACGTGGGATCTCTCTTCCCCGTCTGCTTCCTCCCGTGGGATCTCTCTGCCCCGTCCCCCTTCCTCCTGAGGGATCTCCCTCCCCCATCCCCATTCCTCCTGTGGTATCTCCCCTCCCCCGTCCCCCTTCCTCCTGTGGGATCGCTCTGACCCATCCCACTTCCTCCTGTGGTATCTCCCCTCCCCCATCCCCCCTGTGGGATCTCCCCTCTCCCATCCCCCTTCTGTGGGAACTCTCTCCCCCGTCCCCCTTCCTCCTGTGGGATCTCCCTCCCCCGTCCCCCCTCCTCCTGTGGGATACCCCTCCCCCGTCCCCCTTCCTCCTGTGGTATCTCCCTCCCCCGTCCCGCTTCCTCCTGTGGTATCTCCCTCCCCCGTCCCCCTTCCTCCTCTGGGATCTGACCCCCGTGTCCCCCTTCCTCCTGTGGGATCTCTCTGCCCTGTCCCCCTTCCTCCTGTGGTATCTCCCTCCCCCATCCCCCTTCCTCCTGTGGGATCCCTCTCCCCCGTCCCCCCTCCTCTGGGATCTCTCTGCCACATCCCCCTTCCTAACGTGGGATCTCTCTTCCCCGTCCCCCTTTCTCCTGTGGTATCTCCCCTCCCCCGTCCCCCGTCCTCCTGTGGTATCTCCCTCCCACGTCCCCCTTCCTCCTGTGGGATCTCACTGCCCCGTCCCCCTTCCTCCTGTGGGATCTCCCTCCCCCATCACCCTTCCTCCTGTGGGATCTCCCTCCCCCGTCCCCCTTCCTCCTGTGGGATCAATCTCCCCCGTCCCCCTTCCTCCTGTGGTATCTCCCTCCCCCATCCCCCTTCCTCCTGTGGGATTTCTCTTCCTCATCCCCCTCCTCTACTGGGGTTTCTCTTACACATCCGCTTCCTTCTGTGTCTTTCCATCCTTTACCTTAGGTGATGTCTCTTCCTCCATCTCCCATCGACATTTCCCGATTCTCAAATCTTCCTCACTGTTTGACTTCTCCCCTTCACACCTGCCCTTTCCGACTGTCTCACGTCAGGAACACTTTTCTAACCATTAGGGAATGAGAGAGAATATGTGGAGTTTACAGGGTCACACCGACAGACGAAATTACTGACATTCGGTGAATTCATTGGAGCTGGGCAGTGAGGGACATTGACAGTGATGGGATCTACGATCAGTGAATTACTGAAGGGTTTAACGTTTCCTGAAATATCCGAGTGAGAGAAATGCCCTCAGACGGACGATTTTAATCACAATGTTCATCAATTTGTCTGTTTGTGTTTAGCCTGAGTGGTAATGAACTGGGGGATTCAGGAGTGAAACTGGTGTCTGCGGCTCTGAGGAACCCGGAGTGTAAAATACAGAGACTGTGGTAAGTACCAGACTGTGGGAGATTGTGTTTACAGTCACTGGGTGTCTGACACTGAACATTAATGTGATCAGTAATTGTGTTACTGATAAACACTGGGGATTTGTACCGTCTCCTGTCTCTCTGTGTCCTTTACCCTCACTCTCTCTCATCTCCAGGCTGGGGGATGTCGGTCTCACAGATTCTGGTGCCGAGGATCTCGTCTCCGCTCTCAGTACAAACCCATCACTGACGGATCTGAACCTGAGTTATAATAAACTGGGGGATTCAGGAGTGAAACTGGTGTCTGCGGCTCTGAGGAACCCGGAGTGTAAAATACAGAGACTGGGGTAAGTACCAGACTGTGGGAGATTGTGTTTACAGTCACTGGGTGTCTGACACTGAACATTAATGTGATCAGTAATTGTGTTACTGATAAACACTGGGGATTTGTACCGTCTCCTGTCTCTCTGTGTCCTTTACCCTCACTCTCTCTCATCTCCAGGCTGTACGATGTCGGTCTCACAGATTCTGGTGCCGAGGGTCTCGTCTCCGCTCTCAGTACAAACCCATCACTGACGGTGCTGATCCTGGGATCAAACTCTCTGACAGACCGATCTGTCCCCGCTCTCCGCCGCCTCATACTGACCCTCCCGAGTCTGGAGCAGATCCGGTGAGTGTTTGTGTTAATGTTCAATGTGATAAAATATCAGCGGATCCGCGGGTTTTCTGGTGATATTTGTCTGTGAGTGTTGTTGAAACATTAACCCCGGTCCCCCGTTACTGACACTGTTGTGTGATCTGTTTATTTCATCTTTATTCTCCCATCTGTTTCAGGCTGGAGGGGAATCGGTTCAGTGAGACCGGGATGAAGGAACTGAGATCTCTACAGGGAGTCAGACCCGGACTGATGGTGGATCTGTGAACATCTGAATGCGGGGAATCGGTTCAGTGTGACCGGGATGAAGGAACTGAGATCTCTACAGGGAGTCAGACCCGGACTGATGGTGGATCTGTGAACATCTGAATGTGGTGAATCGGTTCAGTGAGACCGGGATGAAGGAACTGAGATCTCTGCGGGAAGTCAGACCCGGACTGAGAGTGGATCTGTGAACATCTGAATGTGGTGAATCGGTTCAGTGAGACCGGGATGAAGGAACTGAGATCTCTACAGGAACCCAGACCCGGACTGATGGTGGAGACCGTGTGGACATCTGAATGTGGGGAATCAGTTCAGTGAGACCGGGATGAAGGAACTGAGATCTCTACAGGAACCCAGACCCGGACTGATGGTGGATCTGTGAACATCTGAATGTGGTGAATCGGTTCAGTGAGACCGGGATGAAGGAACTGAGATCTCTACAGGAACCCAGACCCGGACTGATGGTGGATCTGTGAACATCTGAATGTGGTGAATCGGTTCAGTGAGACCGGGATGAAGGAACTGAGATCTCTACAGGAACCCAGACCCGGACTGAGAGTGGATCTCTGAACATCTGAATGTGGGGAATCGGTTCAGTGGGACCGGGATGAAGGAACTGAGATCTCTACAGGAACCCAGACCCGGACTGATGGTGGATCTGTGAACATCTGAATGTGGGGAATCGGTTCAGTGAGACCGGGATGAAGGAACTGAGATCTCTACAGGAACCCAGACCCGGACTGAGAGTGGATCTGTGAACATCTGAATGTGGTGAATCGGTTCAGTGAGACCGGGATGAAGGAACTGAGATCTCTACAGGAACCCAGACCCGGACTGATGGTGGATCTGTGAACATCTGAATGTGGGGAATCGGTTCAGTGAGACCGGGATGAAGGAACTGAGATCTCTACAGGAACCCAGACCCGGACTGAGAGTGGATCTGTGAACATCTGAATGTGGGGAATCGGTTCAGTGAGACCGGGATGAAGGAACTGAGATCTCTACAGGGAGTCAGACCCGGACTGAGAGTGGATCTGAACATCTGAATGTGGTGAATCGGTTCAGTGAGACCGGGATGAAGGAACTGAGATCTCTACAGGAACCCAGACCCGGACTGATGGTGGATCTGTGAACATCTGAATGTGGTGAATCGGTTCAGTGAGACCGGGATGAAGGAACTGAGATCTCTACAGGAACCCAGACCCGGACTGATGGTGGATCTGTGAACATCTGAATGTGGTGAATCGGTTCAGTGAGACCGGGATGAAGGAACTGAGATCTCTACAGGAACCCAGACCCGGACTGATGGTGGATCTGTGAACATCTGAATGTGGTGAATCGGTTCAGTGAGACCGGGATGAAGGAACTGAGATCTCTACAGGAACCCAGACCCGGACTGATGGTGGATCTGTGAACATCTGAATGTGGTGAATCGGTTCAGTGAGACCGGGATGAAGGAACTGAGATCTCTACAGGAACCCAGACCCGGACTGATGGTGGATCTGTGAACATCTGAATGTGGGGAATCGGTTCAGTGAGACCGGGATGAAGGAACTGAGATCTCTACAGGAACCCAGACCCGGACTGATGGTGGATCTGTGAACATCTGAATGTGGGGAATCGGTTCAGTGAGACCGGGATGAAGGAACTGAGATCTCTACAGGAACCCAGACCCGGACTGAGAGTGGATCTGTGAACATCTGAATGTGGTGAATCGGTTCAGTGAGACCGGGATGAAGGAACTGAGATCTCTACAGGAACCCAGACCCGGACTGAGAGTGGATCTGTGAACATCTGAATGTGGTGAATCGGTTCAGTGAGACCGGGATGAAGGAACTGAGATCTCTACAGGAACCCAGACCCGGACTGATGGTGGATCTGTGAACATCTGAATGTGGTGAATCGGTTCAGTGAGACCGGGATGAAGGAACTGAGATCTCTACAGGAACCCAGACCCGGACTGATGGTGGATCTGAATGTGTGAACATCCCCGCCCGCGGGATGGGGACATTTGGCCGACTCCCCGCCCTCCCCTTTAACTCCCGCCCTTACCTTTAACGGCCGCGCGCCGGGGCTGATTCCCAACGGTTTTAACGGAACCGGCTCGGGCCTCGCGCTGTGTGCGTCGCTCGCAGCGGTCCCGCAGTGACGTGTTTCCGCCTGTTGTCCGGCGGGGCAGCTTCCGCCGGATGTGCGTGTTGGAGACTCCCCACGTGACTCCCCGGGGAATTACCCGGACAGGAAGAGCCCGGGGTCCGGGGCTCAGTCTGGGACACCGGTGTCCCGGGGTGGGGGGGATGGTCCCGGGAGAGAATCCTTTTGCCCCCTTTGCTGAGGACGGAGCATTCGGCAGCCTGGCCGATATAATGATGTTAAATGGACAAATCCCTCGGCAGTGACCCTGGATCTGCAGCGATCCCGGGCACGGCCCTGAAGTGTGATTTTATAATCAGTTTTATAATTTTATAATCAGTTCCCCGATGCAGAGTGAAGGTGAGAAACGGGACTGGTTATTATTCAACCGGTCACCCCTTGTCGCCGGTCAGTTAATTGTGTGTGACTGTCAGCAGATTATTTATTCCCGCACGTTAGCAGCTCACACATTGTTTCATTGATATATCTCATAAAAAATCAATAAACCACTGTATCTTCCTGACTTGTGTCGGACTCGAGTTTTATTTGAGGTTTCCGTTGCCCTCCACACCCTGTGCACTGCAACAGTGGGTCGGAGCTCCTCACACTGACACAGTAGCGTCTCAGCTCCAGGCTGAGGGAGGTTGGACAAGCAGAGTCTTGGAGCCCCGGGTCTCATCTCCACCAAAGCCCATTTCTGGCAAATTGACCCCCGCCTGTCCCCCGGTGTCAGACACAGAGTGAATCTCCCTTCACACCGTCCCATCACACACTCCCGGAGTCAGACACAGAGTGAATCTCCCTCCACACCGTCCCATCACACACTCCCGGGGTCGGACACAGAGTGAATCTCCCTCCACACCGTCCCATCACACACTCCCGGAGTCAGATACAGAGTTAATCTCCCTCCACACCATCCCATCACACTCTCCCGGGGTCAGACACAGAGTGAAACTCCCTTTACACCGTCCCATCACACGCTCCCGGGGTCAGACGCAGAGTGAATCTCCCTCCGCACCGTCCGATCACACACTCCCGGGGTCAGACACAGAGTGAGTCTCCCTCCACACCGTCCCATCACACTCCCAGGGTCAGACACAGAGTGAATCACCCTCCACACCGTCCCATCACACACTCCCGGGGTCGGACACAGAGTGAATCTCCCTCCACACCGTCCCATCACACACTCCCGGGGTCAGACACAGAGTGAAACTCCCTTTACACCGTCCCATCACACGCTCCCGGGGTCAGACGCAGAGTGAATCTCCCTCCGCACCGTCCGATCACACACTCACGGGGTCAGACACAGTGAATCTCCCTCCACACCGTCCCATCACACACTACCGGGGTCAGACACAGAGTGAATCTCCCTCCACACCATCCCATCACACACTCCTGGGGTCAGACACAGAGCGAATCTCCCTCCACACCGTCCCATCACACCCTCCCGGGGTCAGACAGAGTGAATCTCCCTCAACACCGTCCCATCACACACTCCCGGGGTCAGACACAGAGTGAATCTCCCTCCACACCGTCCCATCACACACTCCCGGGGTCAGACACAGAGTGAATCTCCCTCCCCACCGTCCCATCACACACTCCCGGGGTCAGACACAGAGTGAATCTCCCTCCAGACCGTCCCATCACAGACTCCCGTGGTCAGACACAGAGTGAATCTCCCTCCACACCATCCCATCACACACTCCCGGGTTCAGACACAGAGCGAATCGCCCTCCACACCGTCCCATCACACACTCCCGAGGTCAGACACAGAGTGTATCTCCCTCCACACCATCCCATCACACACTCCCGGGGTCAGACACAGAGTGAATCTCCCTCCACACCGTCCCATCACACACTCCCGGGGTCAGACACAGAGTGAATCTCCCTCCACACCGTCCCATCACATACTCCCGTGGTCAGACACAGAGTGAATCTCCCTCCACACCGTCCCATCACACACACCCGGGATCAGACACAGAGTGAATCTCCCTCCACACCGTCCCAACACACACTCCCGGGGTCAGACACAGAGTGAATCTCCCTCACCACCGTCCCATCACATACTCCCGTGGTCAGACACAGTGAATCTCCCTCCACACCGTCCATAACACACTCCCGGGGTCAGACACAGAGTGAATCTCCCTCCACACCGTCCCATCACACACTCCAGGGGTCAGACACAGAGTGAATCTCCTTCCACACCGTCCCATCACACACTCCCGGGGTCAGACACAGAGTGAATCTCCCTCCGCACCGTCCCATCACACACGCCCAGGGTCAGACACAGAGTGAATCTCCCTCCACACTGTCCCATCACACACTCCTGGGGTCAGACACAGAGTGAACCTCCCTCCGCACTGTCCCATCACACACTCCCGGGGTCAGACACAGAGTGAATCTCCCTCCACACCGTCCCATCACACACTCCCGGGGTCAGACAGAGAGTGAATCTCCCTCCACACCGTCCCATCACACACTCCCGGGGTCAGACAGAGAGTGAATCTCCTTCCACACCATCCCATCACACACTCCCTGGGTCAGGCACGGAGTGAAGCTCCCTCCACACCGTCCCATCACACACTCCCGGGTTCAGACATAGAGTGAATCTCCCTCCTCACCTGCCATCTGAAGGCTTGTTCATGAACCCCCACCTCATGACGGTCGGAAACCCGGCCCCTCCCCGACGCCTCAGCCCGGACGTCTTCACCTCCCAGAGGATCCAGTCCGCCCCCTTCAGCAGGATCTCCTTCGTCTTGTACCAGTCGCCCCGCCGTAGCGCCCCCTTCAGCCTGGTGGGACAAGAGTGGAGGGGAGCGGGAAGAAGGGAAAAAGAGTGAGGGGGTTTGAAACAGATTTATGTCCTGTTATCACCCTGATAGCGAGGGTCTGCCCCCAATTACCTGTGAGTTATGGAGCATCCGAATTTCCCTGGCAGATCAGGGAGTGCTGACGTTCACGTCCCAGATGGAGGCAACTCAGAATTGATAACCCTTCGCCTTGGGCGCTTCAGAAAAGACACCCCCTCCCGTTAAGTACGGGAGCATCACAAGTTCCCCCGCCCGTAAAAAATGAGCAGCCAGAAAGATCCATTACTCAAACAGGGGACGTCCGCAACTACGTCAACCCCTCTGTCTGGGGACGTCCACAAATTCCCCAACCCCTCTATTACGGGACGTCCACAAATACCCCAACTGCTGAATTAGGGAACGTCCACAAATACCCCAACCCCTCTGTCTGGGGACGTCCACAAATTCCCCAACCCCTCTATTACGGGACGTCCACAAATTCCCCAACCCCTCTGTCTGGGGACGTCCACAAATTCCCCAACCCCTCTATTACGGGACGTCCACAAATACCCCAACTGCTGAATTAGGGGACATCCACAAATACCCCAACCCCTCTGTCTGGGGACGTCCACAAATTCCCCAACCCCTCTATTACGGGACGTCCACAAATTCCCCAACCCCTCTATTACGGGACGTCCACAAATACCCCAACTGCTGAATTAGGGAACGTCCACAAATACCCCAACCCCTGGTTTAGGGGACGTCCACAACTACCCCAACCACTGAATTAGGGAACATCCACAAATACCCCAACCCCTCTATTACGGGACGTCCACAAATACCCCAACCCCTCGATTACGGGACGTCCACAAATACCCCAACTGCTGAATTAGGGAACGTCCACAAATACCCCAACCCCTGAATGAGGGAACGTCCACAAATACCCCAATCCCTGAATGAGGGAATGTCCACAAATTCCATCCCGCTCCCCCCTCAGTGGAGTGCCTGCATTTTCCCTTCCACTGTCTGGAAGCGTCACCGTGATGTTATCCCTGTGAGAGAGCGTCCCCGTTTTCCTCCCCTCACAGTGAGAGGACACCTCCCTCCATGAGCCTGCGACCATCTCCCCTCGGTTAGGGATCGCTTCTGAATTCCTCTCACCTCCAGTCGTGCCTTCCATACAGGTTGGTGAAGATACGGTCCTCATCCTTCGGTATTTGGTCTTGGCGGGAGCCTCTTGTGATAGGAGGGAGGGGCACCTTCGTCAGCGAGATCCCACCCTCCGACAACTGTGACCGGTGCGGGGAGTCGAGTGAAGGGGGGGACCTCGGGGTACGAGGGTCGGACTAGCACCGTGAACGGTGGGGAGTGTCGAGGGACGGGCTGACATCGGCGTACGAGTGTCGGACACGCACAGTGCACGGTGAGGAGTGTCGAGGGACGGGGGGACCTCGGCGGACGAGGGCAGGACACGCACCGTGAACGGTGGGGAGTGTCGAGGGACGGGGGGACCTCGGCGGACGAGGGCAGGACACGCACCGTGAACGGTGGGGAGTGTCGAGGGACGGGGGGACCTCGGCGTACGAGGGTAGGACACACCGTGAACGGTGGGAGTGTCGAGGGACGGGGGGACCTCGGCGGACGAGGGCAGGACACGCACCGTGAACGGTGGGGAGTGTCGAGGGACGGGGGGACCTCGGCGTACGAGAGTAGGACTAGCACCGTGAACTGTGGGGAGTGTCGAGGGACGGGGTGACATCGGCGGACGAGGGCAGGACACACACCGTGAACGGTGGGGAGTGTCGTGGGACTGGGGGACATCGGTGTACGAGGGTAGGACACGCACCGTGAACGGTGGGGAGTGTCGTGGGACAGGGGGACCTCGGCGTACGAGGGTGGGACACACACCGTGAACTGTGGGGAGTGTCGAGGGACGGGGGGACCTCGGAGTACGAGGGTAGAACACGAACCGTGAACGGTGGGGAATGTCGAGGGACGGGAGGACCTCGGTGTACGAGGGTGGGACACACACCGTGAACTGTGGGGAGTGTCGAGGGCCGGGGGTCCTCGGAGTACGAGGGTAGAACACGCACCGTGAACGGTGGGGAGTGTCGAGGGCCGGGGGTCCTCGGAGTACGAGGGTAGAACACGCACCGTGAACGGTGGGGAGTGTCGTGGGACTGGGGGACATCGGTGTACGAGGGTAGGACACGCACCGTGAACGGTGGGGAGTGTCGTGGGACAGGGGGACCTCGGCGTACGAGGGTGGGACACACACCGTGAACGGTGGGGAGTGTCGAGGGACAGGGGGACCTCGGCGGACGAGGGCAGGACACGCACCGTGAACGGTGGGGAGTGTCGTGGGACAGGGGGACCTCGGCGTACGAGGGTAGGACACGCACCGTGAACGATGGGGAGTGTCGAGGGACGGAGGGACCTCGGCGTACGAGGGTAGGACTAGCACCGTGAACTGTGGGGAGTGTAGAGGGACAGGGGGACATCGGCGTACGAGGGTAGGACTAGCACCGTGAACGGTGGGGAGTGTCGAGGGACGGAGGGACCTCGGCGTACGAGGGTAGGACTAGCACCGTGAACGGTGGGGAGTGTCGAGGGACGGTGGGACCTCGGCGTACAAAGGTGGGACATGCACCGTGAACTGTGGGGAGTGTCGAGGGATGGGGGACCTCGGCGTACGAGGGTAGGACACACACCGTGAACGGTGGGGAGTGTCGAGGGACGGGGGGACCTCGGGGTACGAGGGTAGGACTAGCACCGTGAACGGTGGGGAGTGT
This sequence comes from Hypanus sabinus, assembly GCF_030144855.1. Lineage (NCBI taxonomy): Eukaryota > Metazoa > Chordata > Chondrichthyes > Myliobatiformes > Dasyatidae > Hypanus > Hypanus sabinus. Next base: position 19,597 of record NW_026779085.1, read on the forward strand.
AGAGGGACAGGGGGATCTCGGCGTACAAGGGTAGGACATGCACCGTGAACGGTGGGGAGTGTCGAGGGACTGGGTGATCTCGGCGTACGAGAGTAGGACTAGCACCGTGAACTGTGGGGAGTGTCGAGGGACGGGGGGACCTCGGCGTACGAGGGTCGGACACGCACAGTGAACGGTGGGGAGTGTCGAGGGTCGGGGGGACCTCGGCGTACGAGGGTAAGACACACCGTGAACGGTGGGGCGTGTAGAGGGACAGGGGGACATCGGCGTACAAGGGTAGGACACGCACCGTGAACGGTGGGGAGTGTCGAGGGACGGGGGGGATCTCGGCGTACGAGGGTAGGACACGCACCGTGAACAGTGGGGCGTGTAGAGGGACAGGGGGACATCGGCGTACGAGGGTAGGACACGCACCGTGAACGGTGGGGAGTGTCGAGGGACGGGGGGGATCTCGGCGTACGAGGGTAGGACACGCACCGTGAACGGTGGGGAGTGTCGAGGGACGGGGGGACCTCGGCGTACGAGGGTAGGACACGCACCGTGAACGGTGAGGAGTGTCGAGGGACGGGGGGACCTCGGCGTACGAGGGTAGAACACGCACCGTGAACGGTGGGGAGTGTCGAGGGACAGGGGGACCTCGGCGTACGAGGGTCGGACACACACCGTGAACGGTGGGGAGTGTCGAGGGACGGGGGGACCTCGGCGTACGAGGGTAGGACACGCACCGTGAACGGTGGGGAGTGTCGAGGGACAGGGGGGACCTCGGCGTACGAGGGTAGGACTAGCACCTTGAACGGTGGGGAGTGTCGAGGGACAGGGGGACACCTGGAAAGGACTGTTTGGGGCCCAGAACGGAGGTGAGCGGGCAGGCGATGTCCCGGAGGACTGATGGGTGATTCACCGGTAAGGAAGGGGACCGGGATCATCCTGGGAACTAGAGAGTGGCGACTGTCCCATCAGCAGCCGGACAGAATTCTCAGCAATAGGATTTATGGGCACTTGGAAACCCTTGGCCTAATTGTGGGCTTCCAGCTTGGCTCTGTGCGGAGCAAGTCAGGAAAATGATTCCGGGATTGTGAGTAATCGCAAAAGGTCGGTTTGCAGGGGCAGCAGGCTATCAAGAAGGAAAACAGGACACTGGCCTTCGTTGCTGGAGGGGTCGAATTCAAGAGCAGGGAGATCATGCTGTAACTATACAGGGTACTGGTGAGGCCGCACCGGGAGTACTGTGTGCAGTTCCGGTCTCCGTACTTGAGGAAGGATATACTGGCTTTGGAGGCAGTGCAGAGGAGGCTCACCGGGCTGATTCCAGGGATGAAGGAGTTAACCTATGAGGAGAGATTGAGTCACCTGGGACTGTACTCTCTGGAGTTCAGAAGAATGAGAGGGGATCTTTTAGAAACAGACAAAATTTTGAAAGGGACAGATAAGATAGATGTAGGAAAGTTGTTTCCATTGGTGGGTGAGACTCGAACTAGGGGACATTGCCTCAAGATTCAGGGGACAAGATTTAGGACGGAGATGGGGAGAAACTGTTTTTCCCAGAGAGTGGTGAATCTGTGGAATTCTCTGCCCAGGGAAACAGCTGAGGCTTCCTCACTAAATATACTTAAGAAACAGTTAGGTAGGTTTTTACACAGCAAAGTAATTAAGGGTTCTGGGGAAAAGGCAGGTCGATGGAGCTGAGTTTACGGACAGATCGGCCATGATCTCATTGAATGACTGAGCAGGATCGATGGGCCGGATGGCCTAATCCTGCCCCTATTTCTTATGTTATGTTCTTAAATCAATTACAGTGTATTGGATAGATTAAAAATCCGTGCAAAAAGCAGAAATAATATATTTATTAAAAAGTGAGGTAGTGGCCAAGGGTTCAGTGTCCATTTCGGAATCGGATGGCAGAGGAGAGGAAGCTGTTCCTGAATCACTGAGTGTGTGTCTTCAGGCTCCTGTACCCCCTCCCTGATGGTAACAGTGAGAAAAGGGCATGCCCTGGGTGCTGGGGATCCTTAATAACAGACGCCGCCTCTCTGAGACACCGCTCCCTGAGGATGTCCTGGGTACTTTGTAGGCTAGGACCCAAGATGGAGCTGACCAGATTTACAACCCTCTGCAGCCTCCTCCGGCCCAGTGCAGTAGCCCCTCCACCCCAGACAGCGAAGCGGCCTGTCGGAGTGCTCCCGGGAGCCTCATCGAGACGCCTGCGGTGCGAGGGATCGACGGACAGTTGCCTGTTTGGATTCAGGACCGGCTTGCCCGCGGGAGACGGAGGGTCGTGGTGGATGGGACTTATTCAAGGTGGAGGTCTGGAATTGACGGCTTTGTGGCAAAGTTTGCGGATGATACGAAGGGGGGCGGAGAGATAGGTAGTGCCGAGGAAGCAACGCGATTGCAGAAGGACTTCGACAAATTGGAAGACTGGGCAAAAAAGTGGCAGATGGAATACAGTATTTTGGTAAAAAGGAACAAGAGTGCGGACTATTCTCTCACCGGGGAGAAGGTCCGAACATCAACAGGTGCAGAGCGACTTGGGAGACCTCGTGCAGGACTCCTGGAAGGTTAATTCTGAGGCCGAGTCTGTGGTAAAGAAGGCAAATGCAATGCTGGCGCTTATTTAAACGATAGACTATAGGTGCAGGAGTCGGCCATTCAGCCCTTTGAACCAGCACCGCCATTCAATGTAATCATGGCTGATCATCCACAATCAATACCCCTTTCCTGCCCTCTCCCCATATCCCTGGGCTCCGCTATCTTTAAGAGCTCTATCTTTCTTGAAAGCATCCAGAGAATTGGCCTCCACTGCCTTCTGGGGCAGAGCATTCCACATATCCACCACTCTCTGGGTGAAAAAGTTTTTCCTCAACTCCGTTCTAAATGGCCTACCCCTTATTCTTAAACTGTGGCCTCTGGTTCTAGACTCCCCCAACATCCGGAACATTTTTCCTGCCTCTAGCATGTCCAATCAGTTAATAATCTTATATGCTCAATCGGATCCCCTCTTATCCTTCTAAATTCCAGTGTATACAAGCCCAGTCTCTCCAATCTTTCAACATATGACAGTCCCGTGAACCTACGCTCCACTCCCTCAATAGCAAGAATGTCCTTCCTCAAATTTGGAGACCAAAACTGCACACAATACTCCAGGTGGGGTCTCACCAGGGCCCTGTACAACTGCGGAAGGACCTCTTAGCCTCTATACCCAACCCGTCTTGTTATGAAGGCCAACATGCCATTAGCTTTCTTCACTGCCTGCTGTACCTGCATGCTTACTGTCCGTGACTGATAAACAAGGACACCTAGATCTCGTTGTACTTCCCCTTTTCCTAACCTGACACCATTTAGATAGTAATCTGCCTTCCTGTTCTTGCCACCAAAGTGGATAACCTCACATTTATCCACACTAAACTGCATCTGCCCACCCACCCAACCTGTCCAAGTCACCCTGCATTCTCCTAACATCCTCCTGACATTTCACACTGCCACCCAGCTTTGTGTCATCGGCAGATTAAATTCGTCATCAAGTGGCCGGCTGAGCTCATCCCTCCTGTCTACCCGGTGTCCAAATCCCTCCATCTCCCTCACATCCATCTGCCTCTCCAAAGGTCTCTTAAAAGCCTCTGACGCCTCTCTCACCAGACCAGGCATCCTCCACTCTCTGAGTGAAAACCTTACCCCTCTCACCCCTCCTCTCCCCTTCAGTGCTGCCCTCTGGTACTAGACATGTCAACCCTGGGAAACAGATACCCCCTGTCCACTCTCATAATCCTGTAAACCTCTCCCAGATCTCCCCTCGGCCTCCAGAGAAAACAACCCATGTTTGTCCAGTTTCTCGTGACAGCACATGCCCTCTAAACCGGGCAGCGTCCTGGTGAATCTCTTCTGCCCCCTCTCCAAAGCCTCAACATCATTCCTTTAGAGGGACGGCCAGAGCTGTCCACAATTTTCCAGGTGTGGCCTAACCAGAGTTTGATAAAGCTGAGATCAAACACACTTGACTTCCAAACTCTGAGAAGAGTGGTGGCGGGGGTGGGGGAGGGGGTGGAAGTCGGGGCTGGAACGGGAGGAGAGGGTGGCCGGAGGCTTACCTGTTGGGGGGGGGTTGAGGTGGCGCACCGCAGAGGAGGCGGACAACGGGGAGAGGAGGGGAGGGCGGAAGCAGCTCCGCAGCCGAGTCACCGACAGCATCTATGGGGGAAGAGAGAGAGGAGGAGGCCATTTGCCCCTTAAGCTGAAAAATCGAAACAGCCCATGTCCCTCCACCCTTATTGAACCCTTGACATGATTCGAACCCTCTGGGCTTCCATAACCACCTCTCCCCAGCCCAGTGTCCCTGGGAAACCCTCCCCTTGTGCTTCACACAGTCGAGGCACTGTCGCCAAAACTGACACTCACTCCTCAATCTCTCTCAAAACTGGCCGCCCTGCCCACGCACCCCGATAGCCCCGCCGGGTCATAGAACTGCCTGCTTTTTCCAGGCGCCCTCCTTTCTTGTTCACTCCCTCCTCACCTCACCCTCAGTCCTCTCCTTTCCTCCTTCCTCACTACTCCCTCCCTACTCCCTTTTCCCGCTGCTATCCCTCATTGCTCTCTCCTTCACTCCTTTCTTCCCTCCTGTCCCTCACTCTATCCTCCTCTCCCTCACTCCATCATTCCCTCCCTTCCTCTACCACATTCCCTCCCCTCACTCTATCATTCCCTCCCCTCCTCTCCTTCACTCTGTCATTCCCTTCCTTCCTCTCCCTCATTCTCTCCCCCTTCCTCACTCCAACATTCCCTCCACCTCGTCTCCCTCACTCCCTCATTCTCTCCCCCCTCTCCCTCACTCCATCATTCCCTCCTCTCCCTCACTCCATCATTCCCTCCTCTCCCTCACTCCATCATTCCCTCCCCTCCTCTCCCTCACTCCATTATTCCCTCCCCTCAACACACACACAACACCGGTGGAACACAGCAGGCCAGGCAGCATATATAGGGAGTAGCACTGTCGGCATCTCAGGCCGAGACCCTTCCGTGTTTGCGTTTTTAAATTCCCTCCTCTCCCTCCCTCCATTATTCCCTCCCCTCAACACACACACAACACTGGTGGAACACAGCAGGCCAGGCAGCATATATAGGGAGTAGCACTGTCGGCATCTCAGGCCGAGACCCTTCCGTGTTTGCGTTTTTAAATTCTCTCCTCTCCCTCCCTCCATCCATCACTCACTCCCCCCAACCACTTGCCCCCTTCTCTCACTCACCTTCACCTCTTCGATGTCCCTCCGCCCGGAAGCGGAAACGCGACCGGGTCACGTGGGGCCGCCCCAGCGCCACCTTTGTTCGGGGAACCCTCCAGACAGAGGGTCTCGGCCCGAAACGTTGACTGCCCGTTCCCGCGGATGCTGAGTTCCCCCAGCTTTGTTTGTACCTGTTGCTTGGGCGCCAGCATCTGCAGTGTGCTTGGCCTTTACCGCTCCCTCCAAACCCGCGGCAAACCTCCGCCATCTTGGAGAGGGGCAAACACCCGCGCATTCGTCCCGCCCCCCTCTGTGATTGGCTGGGGCGCGCTTCTTGCGGTCCTCCAGCGTTCACCCTCCGATTCGCCAGTGTTTCTATCACTCTCCCGCCCCGTTGCCCGTCTGCTCCGACAGTCCGCTTCCGATTGGACCAGATAAACATCACTCTCCCTCCCATGGGGCGGGACTCCAGGTGTGAACATCTCAACGTGGAAGCAGGCCCGCAGGGATACAAATACCATCACGTCGAGTAGAAGGTTAAAACTGGGCCTCTGAATTCCTGATCACTGCTCCCACTGCAGACAACAGTCTGGCTGGAAATAAAGATCCGCAAAATATAATAACAATATTATGTTTCTGTGTGGGTATATTTTCAGGTTGTTGCCTTCAGTCCAACCAGTGAGCCGAGGGACATTTGGCTGTATTTGGAGTTATGGGTTAGAGATAGGGTTAGTTCCTAATGAAGGGTCTGGGCCCGAAAGGTCGACCATTTACCCTTTTCCATATCTGCTGCCTGGCCTGCTGAGTTCTTTCGGAGTTCTGTGTGTGTTCCTTCGTGTTTCAGCATCAGCAGATCTTCCCCATGATTAGGACGTGCGGGTTGTTTTTCTGTGAATCTCGGTGCGCCGTGTCTGTGTGCGAGCATCGGCCCTGGATGTAGGACGGGTTCCAACAGGCAGGCATTCCGCAGAACAGGATGCGGCTTCTCCGCTGAGATCCGGTCCAACCGGCTCCACTTTCCCCGCTCACGTTCAGCTGTGAGCAAAGTTCACATGAGTTTATCTTTAACTATCTCTGTTTTCAGCAGAAAGCAATAGACTCCAGGATGGGATGGAATATAGAATGAGATGCAAGGCTATTGTCACAGCTGCTGCCCAACTTTCCGTGTGTTTCACGATTCCTTTAAATAAATCAGTCTGAGACATTCTCCTTTCTAAGCCGCATGGTTATTCAGTGTCATTGCTTCTTACAGCGAGAGTGAGAGCGAGCGGTGATGGGACCCTGCCCCTGGGAATTTGAAACCTGCACAAAAAAAGATGGTTTGCAATGAACTGAAGGGGACTAATAGCCTCGTGGGAACGTTTGCTTGTGGTGTACGGGAGGGAGCTGGGGGTTGAAAACGGGAGTGGGAGGAGGATATAAACCGGAGTGCCAGACCTGACAGTGGAGAGTTGGCGGAGGCAGATATTGTTCAGACATTAGACAAGTTCAAGCGTCAAATAATTGAGCACAGTTGGACGAAAGCCCTGGGCTGCAGATAGTTCAATGCAAGAAGTATGGTAGGAAAGGCGGACGAGTTCTGTTCCAGTCACGTATCAAAACCAAGTCAATAGACAATAGACAAAAGACAGCAGGTACAGGAGTAGGCCATTCGGCCGTTCTAGCCAGAACCGCCTTTCACTGTGATCTTGGCTGATCATACACAATCAGTACCCCGTTCCTGCCCTCTCCACATATCCCTTGACCCTGCTATCTATAAGAGCTCTACCTAACTCTCTCTTGAATGCATCCAGAGAACTGGCCTCCACTGCCCTCTGGGGCAGAGCATTCCACATATCCACCAGTCTCTGGGTGAAAACGTTTTTCCGCATCTCTATTCTAAATGGCCTAACCCTTATTCTTAAACTGCGGCCTTTAGTTCTGGACTCACCCATCAGCGGGAGCATGCTTCCTGCCTCCAGCGTGTCCACTCCCTTAATAATCTTGTATGTCTCAATCAGATCCCCTCTCATCCTTCTAAATTCCAGTGTTTACAAGCCCAGCCACTCCAATCTTTCAACATATGACAGTCCCGCCATTCCGGGAATTAACCTTGTGAACCTACGCTCCACTCCCTCAATAGCAAGAATGTCCTTCCTCAAATTTGGAGACCAAAACTGCACACAATACTCCAGGTGGGGTCTCACCAGGGCCCTGTACAGCTACAGCTCTTTACTCCTATACTCAATTCCTCTTGTTCTAACGGCCAGCATGCCATTAGCTTTCTTCAATGCCTGCTGTACCTGCATGCTTGCTTTCATTGACTGATGTACAAGAACACCAGGATCTCGTTGTTCTTCCCCTTCTCATAACTTGACACCATTCAGATAGCAATCTGCCTTCCTGTTCTTGCCATCAAAGTCAATAACTTCACATTTATCCATATTAAACTGTTTCTGCCATACATTTGCCCACTCACCCAACCTGTCCAAGTCACCCTGCATTCTCATAACATCCTCCTGACATTTCACACTGCCACCCAGCTTTATTTCATTGGCAAATTTGCTAATGTTACTTTTAATCCCTTCATCTAAATCACTAATCTATATTGTAAACAGCTGCGGTCCCAGCACCAAACCTTGTGGTACCCCACTGGTCAAAGCCTGCCATTCCGAAAGGGACCCGTTAATCGCTACTCTTTATTTCCTGTCAGCCAGCCAATTTTCAATCCATGTCAGTACTCTGCCCCCAATACCATGTGCCCTAATTTTGCCCACTAATCTCCTATGTGGGACTTTATCAAAAGCGTTCTGGAAGTCCAGGTACACTACATCCACTGGCTCTCCCTTGTCCATTTTCATAGTTACATCATCAAAAGACTCCAGAAGATTAGTCAAGCATGATTTTCCCTTCATAAATCCATGCTGACTCAGACTGATCCTTCTACTGCTATCCAAATGTGTCGTAATTTCCTTTTTAATAATCGACTCCAACATCGTTCCCACCACTGACGACAGGATAACCGGTCTACAATTCCCTGTTTTCTCTCTCCCTTCTTGCTTGAAAAGTGGGACAACATTAGCCACCCTACAATCAGCAGGAACTGTTCCTGAATCTATAGAACATTGGAAAATGATTACCAATGCGTCCACGATTTCTAGAGCCACCTCTTTAAGTACCCTGGGATGCAGACCATCAGGTCTCGGGGACTTATCAGCCTTCAGACTCAACAATCTATCCAACGCCGTTTCTTGCCTGATATCAATTTCCTTCAGTTCATCCTGGGACATCTGGGAGATTGTTTGTGTCTTCCCCAGTGAAGACAGATCCAAAGTACCTGTTCAACTCATCTGCCATTTCCTTGCTCCCCATAATAAATTCACCCGTTTCTGTCTTCAATGGCCCAATTTTGGTCTTAACTTTTTTTTGCTGTTCACATACCTAAAGAAGCTTTTACTATCCTCCTTTATATTCTTGGCTAGTTTGCCTTCATACCTGATTTTTTCTTGGCGTATTGCCTTTTTTGTTATCATCTGTTGCTCTTTAAAACTTCCCAGTCCTCCGGTTTCCCGCTCATCATGCACTGTTATACTTCTTCTCTTTTATTTTTACACTGTCCTTTAATTCCCTCGTCAGCCACGGCCGCCCCTTACTCCCCTTAGGATCTTTCTTCCTCTATGGAATGAGCCAATCCTGCACCTTCTGCATTGTTCCCAGAAATACCTGCCATTGTTGTTCCACTGTCTTCCCTGCTAGGGTATTGTTCCATTGAACTTTGGCCAGCTCCTCCCTCATAGCTCCATAGCTCCCTTTGTTCAACTGTAATACTGACACATCCGATGTTCCCTTCTCCCTGAACACACACTGAGCACACTTACGTTGGAGAAGTTGAGCGTGCTGGAATCCCTTTTCAGATGCTGCAGAGTCTCCGAAGCTCATATCAGGAACGATGAAGAATGAGTCACTGAATCTGCAAGCGGCTGACGCAGACGGATTTGTGGACAGCCGTAGAGAATGGGGTGTTGTAGTTCTTCACTTCTCACAACTAACAGGCCGGGAAGTGGGGCAGATAGCACTAACAAATCGGTAATCATCTCGCTGAAGTTTGAATGTGTAGAGGGGCCGAATGGTCGGCTGCTGGCCCGTTATACATTTTACTGAGCTAATAACTGTAACGAGCTGAAAATTATCATGCAATAAATCTTAAGTACAATAATCTTTAACTTCCCGTAATCTCATTGTTACCTTATTTTTTGTTGTCAATTAAATTCCGACCTCCGTTTGGAGTTAAATATTAACTTTATTTTTTATTCGACGACTCTCAAAGTGTTACCAAAAGTGGATAAACCTCCCTCAGCAAGCGGTATCTTTGCTGATGAATAGCCAACAAATGGATTTCTAATCTGGGCGACATTACCGTGTTCCGCAAGCTGTGTGGTTTTATCCCATCACCTCAGATGTAAACAGACGGGTTAATCTGCAACCGGACACCATGTTATTCAGGGAAGAGTTAGAGGGGCAAGGTGAAGGGAAATGGGGGTTTTATTTTTCAGCCAGAGGGACTGAGTGAGGAGCAAGTGTATTCGACGCAGTGTAATTTTTCCATTACAAACCAAGTATCTGGATGAGCATATTAAACACCAGGACCGAGCAGACGGGGACTCGGCCTACACACTGGGATTACACGATACAGGGATTGTTCGGCCAGCAATATGAGCCGAATGTTCTGTCTCCATGTTGTGTGATCCTGAAGCTCAATGACCGATCGGATGCGGCACTGGGATTTTCATCACAGAGGATGTTATCCTCCGTGCTTCGATTGGTGCTACCGATGAGATGGTCCACTACACACAGGGGATTGTGAAAGTGTTGATATTAGCAAGTGTGGCCAGAAAGATAAATAGATGGATAGATAGATGGCTAGTTGGACAGATGGATAGATAGATAGATAGATAGATAGATAGATAGATAGATAGATAGATAGATAGATAGATAGATAGATAGATAGATAGATAGACAGACAGATAGATAGATAGATAGATAGATAGATAGATAGATAGATAGATAGACAGACAGATAGATAGATAGATAGATAGATAGATAGATAGATAGATAGATAGATAGATAGATAGATAGAGCGAGAGGGAGAGAGAGAGAAAGAGAGGGAGAGAGGGGGTAGAGAGAGAGGGGGGAGAGAGAGAGAGAGAGAGAGAGAGAGAGAGAGAGAGAGAGAGAGAGAGAGCGAGGGAGAGAGAGAGAGGGAGAGACAGAGAGAGGGAGAGAGAGTGCACATTGTTGTGCTCAATGACGGAGCCAACATGAGAGCAAAATTCTTCCTATACTTTTTTTTTTGCTTTTAAAAACCGGCATAATTTTCATGGATTTTTATTAGTTGAAATCAATGGCATTCTTGATCAGAAGATTTACCGTTCCTCAGAGGTCACATGTTAACTTGTCAGTAAATCAATTGAAGTTAATTAACAAGTGGAATTGTCGGCATTCATCCCAATTTCCGTTTGTTTTGTCTACTCTGATCTTCCGGACTCCGCCGCCATCAGTTGATCATGGTTCAACTGTGTAGCCTTAAGCTCCTCCGTCCAATTCCCTGTCTTTCCAATATTTATCAATTTCCACCATAAGTATGTCCAACGATCATGCCCCGATCTCGGTCGTGGGTAAAGAGTTTCAGAGATTTCCCGCCCTCCGAGTGAAAACTTGTCCGAAAACCCAGCTCCTCAAAGGCAGAACATTTATTTGGTGACTATGTCGCTTTGTTCGTGACTGCCCTCTAGTGGAAATAGTTTAGTATCACCCATAGAGCGGTACAGTGCAGGAACAGAGTCTCTGTTAATCGAGAAACGTCAGACCCCTTACTCCCCCCTCCATGACGTCGCGGAACGGAAGCCGCCCTCCTGTTCGTAAGCAGCTATCCGTTTGTCGTGAAGACCAATCTGCGGGTCACGATCGTAACTTGAACTACAGAGCCCCAGCTGATATGATGGGACTCCGGTAACAAGGAGCAATGCCATTATATTTGCAGAAGCCGTGGCTCGTGCCCCTGTAACCAGCAACCATTGAAGTCCTGTGGAAAGCAACGATAAGGTTGAATTAACTTGCGACGCAAAAGGGAACATCGATAAATATCACAAACCCCTCAAGGATAATGACAGAATGTTTCGGTCTTCAGAGAAAGTTACTCTGAACATAACCCGTCTTCACAGAAATCACGCAGGAAAATATAAATGTACCATGAGAAATGATTACAGTTGTGAATGCGCTGAGATTTAACAGCAGGTTAACTGTAAGTTTGCAGGTAGCTCATGACATCAAATTACATTCAGTATTGCTGATTAAAGAATTACCATCTAGATTTCTGATGAAGATGGGCCAGACAACATCATGATTCAACTCCAGGGTCCACCTTTGACACGGCAGATATCATAACAAGTCTGAAATTAATTTGCTCTGCCGAGTCAGTTCCCAATGCTGACAATAGATGGCGCAATGGAACAAACAGTGTGCAGGCAGGACAGAACTCTGCCACCGAGTCAGTCAGCAACGTTGAGAATAGAAATGGTACTTGTAAGGTTGATATCAAAGTAACCATAAAAGACAGCGGCCTTTCTGTAAACGTCACTGTTCAGGGCAAGTGAAAGTTTCTGTGGAAATTCCACTTCCAACCACCGCTGCAACTTCTGAGCAATTATATTTTACAGTTTTCACCTATTCTATTCTGTCTACTATAGTCGTCAGAGAACAAAATAAAACTATTTATCAGGGACAGGGACTGCTGAACAGAGTAACAGATGTACTAGAGGTCCTTAAGAGATTTACTTATAAGTCAAGGTCCCGGATTTATGTATGTCAAATTTCGGGAGACGTTCAGTTAAGGCTACAGCGAATAATGTCCCATGCTTGCCAGAACATTTTAAACTCTTCATTTAAAATAATGGAGAACCCTGCCGGTTTATCTGCCACAGAGGGACATTCTGTGCCCTTGCTTGTAAGCCGGATGGTAAATCGCCTCCTTTCAAACCGACAGCTTCATTTGGTATCAGCGCGGAATGTGCAGTGTAGCGCCTGAAGTTCTGAAACGTAGATCAGTTTCTCAGAATACAGAACCCCAAGCAGTGCAAACCTGACTTCCCGACGTAAAGGACACAACCAATTTGTGAAGAAAACACAGCCGCTGGACGATTGGTACTGGACGAACCAATCTTGGAGTCAGTTACCGGGGGTAGAAGTAACATCACGTTCAGGGGGAGAAACATAATCTGCTAGAAACACTCAGCAGGTCGGGCAGCATCTGTGAAAGGGGGAACAGAAGTCGACATTGCGATGCAGGTCGAGGAGCAGTCCTAGCACTTGTTCCGCTTGCAAGGATAAATGCCCGGAGGGAGATCAGTGAGGAGGGAGAGATGGAGAAGGGCGTCGCGCAGGGGCGATCCATCCGGAAAGCAGAAATCGGGGTGGTGTGGTGGGAAAGATGTACTTGGTGGGAGGATCTCACCGGAAGTTGCGTAGGCTCCGGAAAATCCTGTGCTGGAAACGGAGGCTGGGCTCTCTGCTTTGCCATTTGCCGCTTCAGTTCCACATACAACTTTCAAACATCAGGTCCAAATTTCCCAAACAGTCAATGTCTGCCCAGACGGAACCGTATTTCACAACTGTAATCGTTGAATATATTCATGTCAGTCACTATGGAAATAAAACTATTAGAGAACGTTCAAAAATGAGGAAACAGATCAAAATGATGGATATTTTTCCAGTCTGGGAAATCCCAGCCTCTACACCACTCCATCTCCGAACCCACAATCATTCTATTCACACATTCCCTACTCTTTAAACATCTTTACCCCGCGCCCCTCCGACTCTATGACCACTCCTGCCACAAAACCCATCCATGTCTCTGTAACCAACCCCCTGCAAGACTTGGACACTGCTCGGCTGTCGATAAACCCTCCTACCGCTACACCCTCTCAGTGAATCTGTCATGACCCTACACCCCTCTATCCGAACCTCCCCTACCCTTTACCCTTCCTTGTTTCTGAAGCACCCGGCAAGCTCTACACATCTCCCCATTTCTGTCCCCTACAACAACCGTATCTCTGTAAGCACCTCCATTGCTGTTCCCATCAGAGTCTCTGTAACCCTCTCTGGACCCTAACATCATTCCCATCTCCGTAACGGCGTGCACTGTTAGTGAACCCTTTAAGATTCCCGGGGAGATTTGGACATTCTGGTGTGAAGATACATTTTGTTTTACCCTCTTCGATACTATTTGTGGATGGGACAGAACTGCAAGATGGAATCGGTTGGAACAATTCTCGGGGAATTCTATTCAGATTTGAGGAATCTTCTACCCAGGATGGAAATTGAAGGCGGATCACTGGAGGGGTGGGGGGAATTGAAGAGGACAGGAATACTGCCCGCAGGGTCGTGGTGGTGAGTTGGCGCGGGATCGGAGGTGACGGGGAACCGGGATAGGAGTGTCTGGGGTAGATCCTTGTGAATGTTTGTGTAGGTGAGCGGAGCCGAGTGGTTCCTTCCGTGGTTGTCCCCATGTGTGCACCCGACATCAGATGTTCGGGACACTGCTGGTACAAAACAAGTCTCTGATCTGACAAAACAGGATTCAGCATATCAAAGGTTGACACTCGCGAGATGCTTTCCCATTCCTTCTCTAAAAAAGGCTCGTTGAATTGAGCTCGGGAAGTGTTTGTTACACAATACCAGTTTGCTCAGAACCAACTTCATTTACAACAAAGGAGCCGATTGCAGCTGCAAAAACCAGGCCCACAGCAACCTTATTAACCCTTTATAAACGCCCATAGAGAGAGAGAGAGAGAGAGAGAGAGAGAGAGAGAGAGAGAGAGAGAGAGAGAGAGAGAGAGAGAGAGAGAGAGAGGGCGTTGAGCGAGATTGAGCACGGGACTCTGCGGCTGCTCCACAGCAGAACACTTTGGTCTCTGATCTCCCGTCGGTGCTTTGTGTCCCGGTGTCATTTCTTCCTGGAATGGGAACAAATTTCTGTAAGGACACGCTGGTTCAGGCAGCAGATGAAGAGAGAGACGCATTCTGTGTTTCGGGTCCGAGATCCCGAATGAAGGTACCAGCACCCAAACCATTAACTGGCAGGTAGTGTCCTACGTTTACTTTAACACACCCAGACTGGACATTCCCTTCCCCATCTACCTTTTGGGACATCTGCGATGTCTCTGATTCTCGTTTGGCTGCTGGGTCCAGGACTGGGACCCTGTAGATCCGCGGAAGAGGAACGAGATTTGTAAACTTCTCATCAGCTGGATTTGAACAAGAGTCTAATTACTGCTGAAGACGCGGTCACTGGTGTTTCAGTTTGACCCGCTTTCCCTCCCCAACATTCCTGAGCTGGTTTCTTGTCATTTCTTGTCTAGTCTTGGTGAAGGGCTTTGGACTGCAACACTGTCCTTCCATGTATTCTGCAAGACTTGTTGAGTCCCTCAAGCATGGGTGGGGCCAATGCCCGACAGCTCCCGATTACCTCCCGACCTGCGTGTGTGTGTGTGTGTGTGTGTGTGTGTGTGTGTGTGTGTGTGTGTGTGTGTGTGTGTGTGTGTGTGTTTGTGTGCGCGTGTGTGTGTGTATTTGTGTGCGCGTGTGCGTGTGTGTGTGTGTGTGTTTGTGTGTGTGTTTGTGTTTCTGTGCGTGTGTGTGTATGTGTGTTTGTAAAGAGCGGGTTAGAGGAAACTGCTGGGGGATGGGTTGTGTGGCCTCTGCTTTAGTATTCATTACAGTCTCATGGATCTGATTCAGCACTTGAGTGTGTTAAGAAGGCTTGGATGTGGAGTGAATCCTATAATTAGTACAGCCTCAGGTCCTGATGGAAAAATAAACTCTTATTTACTACGATGTTTAAATCAGCCTGTATTTTGTTCACCATGAACTGGCCTGTGGCGGAGATGGAGAAAAGTATCAGGAAGTGGGTTCTGTTTGTATCGTTTATTGTTTAATTGAACTGCTGAGGAATTGTGTGGAAGTCATTACCACAGTTTCCCTTTTCTCTCTTACCTGTTGTTCGCAGACAGTGTCGAGTTCGACTCTGCAGTAGTTCCCTTCCTCCACCAGCGACACCCAGTGGCCGATGTGTGCAACGTTAACAGAACTGCATCATCTTTACTCACCAGGGTTACTCCACCAGCCCCTCCTAATCTCCTAATCTCTCACTCCACACCCATCATCTGCTGCTCTGAGGCCGAAGGGCAGAAAAGAGGAGAAGCCCCACTCGGAAAACCGTCTCCCGTGCCTTCACACTGGTGGGGTCCGAAGCCGGCAACTGCCTGCCTGACAGCACTTTGCGAGCAACTTCCCCAATCGTGGCTGTGCCAGCGATTCCTGAGATTCTGTTTTACTGCATAGATCTCTGAAAAAAGCGCCTCACCCCCAGCGGTGACATTTATCTGGCTGTGCTCAACGATAATAGTAAACTGCGGGGACTCACCTGAGAAAGAGAAAATCATATGAGGGAAAAGCGACAGACGCAGAAAGACTTGCGAATTGCACTTAACTCAATCTGTACAGATACCAGGGATCTGTTCTTAGCTCAGTAAAGTCGATAATTATAACCTGATCTTCATGCCTCCTACCACCCGCTACTCTGATGGTTATCCGCCACTGAGGGTTCGAGAGAGTGACCCTCACCCGCCGTTATGTGGAGACAAAGAACGAGAGCTGCGAAGGCCAGTCCCGACATCCCGAGAGAGCAGCGCCGATCTCTGTTACACTCGGAGACTGAGCCGCACTTCCTGGTTTGCGGGTCAGATATCCGGATTCTGACGTCACAAGCGGCAGCGCTGATTGGATCAGAGAGTCTGTACTTTGCTCGAATCTACATCAAATCCTGTGTGTTGTTCTACAACTATCTGCTGCTGTGTGGAATCCGATAATGGTCTCAAAGAGAGTTTCTCTCACCCACCGACATGAAGAGAAAGGGAGAGAGTAAAGTGAACGTCATCCACGCGATCCCGAGAGAGCGGCGCCTGTCTCTGTTACATTCGGAGAGTGAGCCTCATTTCCTGGTCTCCATGAGAAATCCCGAGAGCCCGTTATCTGAAAAGCCGGAGCTGACTGGAGCGCAGAGCGAGAGGGCGGAGAATGAACGAATCTAAAACGCTGGAGAAGTAGAAGGCTATTCGGCCCTCAATACTCTGGTGTCGTCCTCCACCAGATCACGTGGCATTTTCCTCAAAACAACTTCCCTCCCGGATAGGTAGACTGGCTGAGTGTTATCGTCGCAATAATCTTGCAGACGGGGACAGCAAGACCAAGGATGTGACTGTGAACGCCGCGAAGGAGAAGTCGGGAGATCACTCACCAGTCCTCATTGAAGGGTCGGCGGTGGTGAGGGTGAGCAGGTTTAAGCTCCTTCTGAGAGAATCTCTGCTTGGCCTCACATAGTTATACATTCACAAAGAAAGGCACGTCAGCGGCTGTATTCCATCAGGTGATAGAAACATAGAAACAGAGAAAGCCTACAGCACAATGAAGGCCCTTCGGCCCACAAAGCTTGAAGAGATTTTGTATGGGTATGTTATCAGAAACAGGGAAATGTTCGCACATGCAAGGCGGAGAGTATTCTGACTGTTTCCATCACCGTCTGGTGTGCAGGCTGCAATGCACAGGATCGACACAGTTTGCATAGGCTTGTGAACAACAATCACATTCATCACAGTGCAAGCCTCTTCATAATCGAGAAAATCTTCAAAAGGTGGTTCCTCAGGATTACCAGGTCCACAATTAAGGGCGATCACCGTCAGTACCATCAGCACCATTCATGCCATTCAGTACCATCAGTACCATAGCGACCTCATAATTCCTTTTGTATTTGTTAGTTCATTTACTTTTTCATTAGTTAATTAATTTATTCGTTCATTCGTCTGTTTACTGACCTAAATACTTTATACAGTTTATGCATACATTACTTATTAATGCACTGAGGACGCGTGGCGCCACCTGGCGGTTATGACAGCAATGATGGGACTTCTCTGAACTGGCCAGCCAGATGTAGAAGGATTCTCCATTATTGGAACGGCCATTGCTGGAGTGGTGAATTGTTAGAGCGGTCCGGCTTTTGGGAAACAGGCTTCGGCGAGAACACGCTTGGACAAACACAGCCGCATGCTCGAAGTAAGGAATGAAGTTTCAAGTAAGTTTATGTCTTTTTTTTTGTAATTACATAGCTAGTATGCTGAGGATAGATGCGGAGTCAGTGTCATGTACCTTGTGTGAGATTTGGAGAATTCCGCTCAGTTCCAGGTGCAGTACTTGCTTTGCTGGGAGTTTATCTTCGGCGAGTCCTAACTGTTCATGTGGAGGTCGTATGATCGCTGGTGCTTGTAGAGAATTCCCGTGTTTTCTGTGCTTAATTGGCAGAAGTCGCGGCCGATAACACCTCAGAAAATGTGTATGTAAAGGAGACGAGGTGCGAGATCAGACTGCAAGGTTTGAGCGGCTCAGGGACCGTGTGACCATTGTTCCCATTCTGACCACGTCTCCGCATTCCGACACTGCCCCCTTGTGGTGACACTGTGCCACCTGCTTTCTGTACTGTTGCTCTTTCAACTTTGACAATGGAAGAACGGCCGTCACTGTATTGCCACCGGCGTCAGTTATCACTTTGTGCAGTTGTGCCTCTTCTTCCCAGACGATATCTTACTGCAGGCCGCCATTACACTTCACTCGACATATCTGCAGCGGTTTGCCGAGGTACTTGATGAGATGCCGAAATTCGGCAGGCTCCTGCGGGCTTAAAAGTCTTGGCGTGCTTTCCTCGCAATGATATTTATTCGGGGGCTCCAGGACTGGTTCTCGGAGAGAGTCCTACCCAGAAATTTAAAGTTACTGACCCTTTCACCTCTGATCCTCTGCGGATTACTGGCTCATGGACCTCTGGTTTCTCAAAGGCCGAACATTTATCTGATGATTACGTCACTTTGCTCGTGACTCTCCCTCGGGTGAAAACAATTTAATATCACACATAGAGCAGGACAGTGCAGGAGCAGAGCCGTCGGTCATCGAAAAAACGTTGAAGTCACTTGAGACGAACAAGAATTTTCTTCAAAGACGAACATGGTCAAATGATAACAAACCCATTCAGGATAATGAAAGGCGGTCTCAGTATTCAAAAAAAGCTAATCTGAACATATCCTGTGTTCACAGAAATGACATAAAAGTACTATAAACTATGATTTCAGTAGTGACAGCGCTGATGTCACTCTTCTATACTGTCTACTTTAGTCGTCAAGGTGAAAAACTGATTATTAGGAACAGGGAAGGTGGAACAGTGTTACAGATATACTAAAGGTTCTTAAGGGGTTTAATAATAAGTTAAGGTCCCGGATTTATTTATGTCAAATTTCCGGAGATCTGCATTAAAGTCTAAAACGAATAACGTCCCAAGCTTGCCAGAGCATTTTAACGCTTCAGTTAAAATAATGGAGGACCGTGCCGGTTTATCTGCTTCTGTCACCGAGGGACGTTCTGTGCCCATGCTTGTAAGCAGGATTGCCCAACTCTTATCTTCACACCGGCAGCTTCATTTAGAATCACCACCGACTGTTCAGGGAAGCTCCTGAGGTTTTGAGAATTAGATCTGTTTCTCAGTGTGCAGATCTCCGAGCAGGGCGGGCGTGACTTCGCGAAGTTAAGGAATCGATCCCTTTGTGAATGAAATTCGGCCGCTGGGCATACTGAACAAACCAATCTTAAATCAAACGAAAGCAAGCAGGCAGGGAAAAAAGACGTGGACGAAATAAAACGTGTCCTCTCCATGATGTCGTAGACTTGTATCATGAATTCCAATCCCTGTGACATTCAGGCTAATATGTCGGTCTCTATAGTAACTTTGTCTACAGAGTCCCAGCTGATATAATCGGACTGCAGTAGAAAGGAATAATTCCATTCCTCTTTCCGTTCTATCGGCAGAGCCGGTGTCTCGTGTCAATGTAAACATCAACTCTTACGCTCTCAGAAAAAAAAACAACGGTAAAGTTGTATTCACCTGTGACGCTAAGGGCCCAATTCAGATAAAACATGATTAGAAAACATCTAACCGAGACAATATCTCGATTTTCAGAAAAAACTATCTGAACATAACCCGTCTTAACAGAAATGACACAGGAAATTATAGATGTGCTATCAATATTCTTTGCAGCAGCGACAGTGCAGAGATCCACCTGCAAGTTAATTGCAGGTACGCAGGTTGCTCATTACATTAGTTTACATTCAATATTACCGATCACAGAAACAGCATACAATCTCTATTTATGTTGCAGATGGATCAGACAACATCGGGATTAAGCCGCAGGCTCCGCTTTTCACAGACACTCTCACAAGTCTGAAATTAACTTGTTGCGTCCAGTCAGTTCCCAATGTTGCCTATAGATGGCGCAGTAGAGCACATTATCAGCAGGAAGGGCAGGGCGGCAAAATCGACTCAGTTATCAATGTGCTTTTCTGTAAAGATCAGCCTGCCGCGTAAAGAAAAGCTTCTGCTGAGATTGCACTTTAATCGAGCCCTTAATCATCCAAGCAATTTTATTTTGCAATTTTGCTCTTCCATCGACGTCGGTCACCAGAGGAAAAAAAAAATCATATGTAGTGAATATGGAGCACAGATGCAGATATCATGGAGGGTCTGAAGGTATTTATTTCGAGGTCAATCTGCCGGAAATCATTATCATTATTCATTTCAGTGTAAGGCGAATAATATTTTATGTTTCCCAGAGGATACAGAACTAAAGAGCGGGTAGAACTCTTCTGTTAAAGTTATGGACTGCCCTGTCGGGTTTTCAGCCTCAGTAACCGCGGGCCGGTGCTTGTCATCAGGATCGCTCAAAGCCGCTCTTCACAGTATCAGCTTCACTTGACATCACCACCTATTGTCGAGTGAACCTCCTGACGTTTTGACAAGTAGATGCGTTTCTCAGAATACAGATCCCCGAGCAGTGCAAACCTGACTTCACTAAATTGAGGAAGCTACCCCTTTGTGAACAAAATGCAGCCGCTGGACACAAAGAGCGAACCAATCTTGGAGCCAATTACCGGGGGTAAGAGTAACATCACATTAAGGCGTAGATGCATAAACCGCTGAAAACACCCAGCAGGTCGGGCAGCATCTGTGAAAGGAGAAGCAGAAGTCGACATTGCGATGCAGGCCGGGATTGTGGGGAACAACAATGCGGCACTAAAATATTAAATGAACCTTCACCGGAGCGGGAGGGACGTGGGGCCGAAGGGATTCGTCCAGCAGTTCTGACAGAGGATCTTCGACTTGAAATCTTAAACATTCCTTCTCCACAGAGGCTGCCTGACCGTCTGAGTGTATTCCGGGATTTCCTTTTTCTTTGACTTCGTTTTCACAAAATTCAGTCAGAACCAATTTATAGGTGAACGGAAAGAACCCTCCGTGTAACTCCTCCCGATGGGTGACCACTGGGAGATCCCGCTTTTCCAGGCGAACGAAGTTTAGGTCCTCGGCAATGCGGTCTCCCACTCCCCGCCGGGTCTCACCTCCCCTTATCACTTCCCAGTTTCTGAAGCGCCTGGCAAGCACTACACATCTCCGCCCTTCAGTCCCCTTCAACCACCCTATCACTGTATCCACCTCCATTGCTGTTCCTGTCATGGGTAAACTTAATTTGAAACGGGGTGCAGAATAGACCCTGTGAACTGTGCTGCTATTGAGAGAGAGGGAGGCGTCCAGCCCAGTGAGGCAGAGACAGAGACAGAAATTGCTCGCAAGATTGATGTTATGTTTTCTCTTCTAGATTATTCTCCCTTTCCACGAGGTCACTTGCCCGCTTGCTGAAGTTCCTGCAGAAAGTGGATGGCGGAGCAGGTTGATGGACAGCTAGTGTCCAACATGTGGTGATAAAAACCAGGTCCGCTGTTACACAGGGAGACACTCCACGAGACCCACAGGTTCGGACACTGAACGAGCTTTGTTGCACCCACAAGAACGTGGGTTTTTGGAGGATCGATTCGAGGAAATCGTTCAGTGGCTCGCAGTTTGAAAAGGTGCGAGCGGTGGGGAATTATTTGTGTATCCACCCTTTTCAGAGTGATAATTCCACCACTAAAGAACGTTCGTACGTATCATGGTCATTGTCAGTGACCACATCAGGGTTTCGGAAGACAACGGGAAAATCGACGGTATCACATCTCACTTCTCTCTCTCTCTCTCTCTCTCTCTCTCTCAAGTTACTCAACTAGCTACCTCTAACTGAACTTAACTCTCTTCATCACGTCGTAAGAGTGTACACATTTACCCCTAGGTTTGAAAGAGCCTAGTTTTGCTCCTATTTCCATATATTCATTATATTTGCATTTATATTACTGTCTTGCTTAGTTACTAATAAACGCTATAAGTTCAGAGTAATACCAGACCCCAATGTGTTTTCCATTTCTGCTGGTTCTTTAACTGGGTCGTGGAGTACGTAACAGAATTGGGGGCTCGTCCGGGATTCCACTCGATTTTCGCGCAAGTTTCAAATTATTTTGAAATACTCAACAGCCCCAACTGTCTGGCGTCCTCGATTGCCTCAGTGTTTAACACAACCAAAATAAAGACGATAAAGAAAGAACCATAGGTGACAAGTGAGTTGCAGATCTAGACAGGTGGAAGAAGGCTTCATACATGAGTTTAAGGAAGCGCGCATCAGGTGAGGCTATTAATGAATATACGGTAGCAAGAAATGAGCATAAGAAGGGGCTAAGGGGAGCAAGAAGGGGGAATGAGAAGGCCTTGGCGAGTACGGTAAAGGAAAACCCCAAGGCATTCTTCAATTATGTGAAGAACAAAAGGATGACACGAGTGAAAGGAGGACCGATTAGAGATGAAGGTGGGAAGATGTGGCAGGTGGCTGTGGAAGTGAAATGAATACTTCTCTTCTGTATTCATCAATGAGGGGGAACTTGATGATGGTGGGGACAATATGACTGCGGTTAATTTTTGAGCATGTTGATATTAAGGGAGAGGAGTTGTTGGAGTTGTTAAAATGCATTAGGACGGTAAGTCCCCGGGGCCTGACAGAATATTTCCCCAGCTGCTCCACGAGGCGAGGGAAGAGATTGCTAAACCTCTGGCTAGGATCCTTATGTCCTCGTTGTCCACGGGAATGGTACCGGAGGATTGGAGGGAGGCGACTGTTGTCTTCCTGTTCAAAAAAGGGATAGTCCAGGTAATTATACACCAGTGAGCCTAACGTCTGTGGTGGGAAAAGTGTTGGAAAAGATTCTTAGATGTAGGAACTATGGGCATTGAGAAAATCATGGTCTGATCAGGAACAGTCAGCATGGCTTTGTGAAGTGCAGATCTTGTTTAACAAGCTTGATAGACTTCTTTGAGGAGCTGACCAGATATATAGATGAGGGTAGTGCAGTAGATGTGATCTACATGGATTTTAGTAAGGCATTTGACAAGACTCCACACGGTAGGCTTATTCAGAAAGTCAGAAGGCACGGGATCCGGAGCAGTTTGGCCAGGTGGATTAAGAATTGACTTGTCTGCAGAAAGCAGAAGGTCGTGGTTGGGGGAGTACATTCGGATTGGATGGTTGTAACTCCTGGTGTCCCACAAGGATCGGTACTGGGACCTCTAGTTTCGTGACTATTATTAACGACCTGGATGTGGGGGTCGAAGGGTGGTTTGGCAAGTTTGCAGACGACGCAAAGTTTGGTGGTGTTCTGGATAGTGCAGAGGATTGGCGACGATTACAGAGAGACATTGTTAGGATGCAGAAATGGGCTGAGATGTGGCAGATGGAGTTCAAACCGGAGAGAAGTGAGGCGGTTCACTTTGGAAGGACAAACTCCAAGGCAGAGTACAAAGTAAAAGGAAGGATACTTGGTAGTTTGGATGAGCAGAGGGATCGGTGTTTCCATGTACACAGATCCCTAAAAGTTGCCTTACAGGTAGATTGGGTAGTTAAGTAAGCTTATGGGGTGTTAGCATTCATAAGTCGAGGCATAGAGGTTCAGAGTAGCGATGTAATGATGCAGCTCTACAAAACTCTGGTTAGGCCACACCTGGAATATTGTGTCTAGTTCTGGTCGCTTCACTACAGGAAGGATATGGAAGCATTGGAAAGGGTACAAAGGAGATTTACCAGGATGCTGCTAGGTTTAGAGTGTATGCATTATGATCAGAGATTAAGTGAGCTAGGACTTTCTCCTTTGCAGACATGATAGATGTTTACAAAATATTAAAAAGAATTGATAGAGTGGACATCTATCGCCTCTTCCCAGGGGCACGACTGTTGAATACAAGAGCACATGGTTTTAAGGTAAGGGGTGGGAAGTTCATGGGGGATATCAGAGCCAGTTTGATGCGTGGAATGCACTGCCTGAGTCAGTGATGGAGGCAGATACACCAATGAATTTTAAGAGACGGCTAGACAGGTATATGCGGGAATTTAATGTGGGGTGTGGGCCAATGGGCTTGCATTGTCCTGTACTATTCTACGTTCTCTGATCTGCAGAGGAGATGCTGATTTGCTTGACCGTATTTCTAGTTGAATTTGAACTGCTGAAGAAATATACGTGCGTACATGGGAAACAAACCGAGTTGCAGGAAACTTGCTGGGAGATGGGTGTATGTGGCCTATGTTTTAACATTTATTACAGCCCTGCGGAACTGACTCAATCCTTGAGAGTGTGTTGAGAATGGCTTGGGTGAGGTGTCAATAGGCTGTGCAATACCGCCGACAATCCTGCTAGAGAAACAAGCTATTACTTACATCGATCTGTAAAACTAACTGTATTCTTTTCAACAATGACCTGCCCTGTGAGGGGCGAGGGGGTGGTCGAGTGATCGATGGAGGGAGAACTGTGTTCTTTTGACAGTATGTGTAGGTCCATTGAATTGCTGCAGAACTATGATGACGCAATTACCACAGCTTCCTTTTTCTCTCTTATCTATTATTAGCAGACAGTGCAGTGTTAGTCACTGCGAAAGAGTAAGTGAATACAATTGCAAGATGCAAGTTCCCTTCCTCCACCACCCACAGATGTGTGCACACTCTACAGAATGCAGCATACTAACCTACCCGGAGTATTCTACCAGAAATTCCGGAACACCACTCCCACTACTACCGACTACCCCACCCCCAAGTTAACAACCATTCTCGCCCTAAGGGCGAAGGTGAACAAGAAAAAAGAGGTTCAAGGCGATTAAACACTACCTTTCTCTCGAAGATACCCCGCCACTGGGAAATCTGTATGAACTGCCCGCATCACGGTGCGTGTCCGATTACCTGAATTCACTGCCTGAGAGAACTTTCTTAGCAGCTTTCCCAGACAGCGTATGGCAGCTCCTCCCTCAGCTTTCTGAACGATAACTGAAACTGGGTGCCTGGATCAAATTTAAAATCAGCACCAGGTTCATCACCACTGACATATGTCATTCAATCTGTTGTTTTCTGGCGGAGATCAGGGCAACAGATACCTGTGTCTGTGAACTAAGATAAGAAGCATGAATGAAATAATAACGAGAAGAAAGGTTGCGGTAGTAATCGCAGCTCCAGAGATCATGCAAATATCTGATGGTGGAGTGGAGGTACTCTATGCACTGAACGAGGGTCTTCATGTTCATATACGATCTCCCTGAGAGTAACATCAATACGTGGAAATAAATCACCTAAGGATTCATGAATATTAATGGAAATAAAACTTCAGAATGTTTAAAAAAGAGGGAACAATACAAAATGATGGATACTTTCCTTGTCTCTGAAATTCCAGCCTCTACACACACTCCCTCTCTGAAACCGGAACCGCTCCCTGTTTTTGTAGACATCTTGCCCCCACGCCTCTCCGACTCTATGCGTGCTCCTTCAGCATAGACCTTCCCTGTTTCTGTGTCATTCTTCAAGCACTAAACCCTTCCTCGGTTCTCTACGGCCTTCCGGCCTCTTCGCAGTCTCAGTAACCCTCCGTGGCCCCTATCCAGAAGTTGGCTGACCCACGTACTTCCCGGTGTTGCTGTTTCCATGCATACATCCGACAGGAGATATTGTGGATACATGTGGTCACTATCAAGCCAGGCTTGGGACATGATCTCTAATCTGACAGCACAGGACTTACCGCATCAAAGTCAGATATTCGTGAGATAATTTTCACTTCTTGTTTCTGAGAATTAAGGGTTCGTGGAATTGAGATCGGGAAGTGTTTGTTACGCAAAACCGTACTGTTTGGAATCATCTATTTTTATAACAAAGGAAGCGGCTGATTGCACCCTGGAGAAATTATATCAGCAGCAAAACTTTATAAACTCCCAGAGAGTTGGAAACGTAAGAGAGGGGGATTGAACACGGGTCTCCGCAGCGGCTCATTGGAGCCCACAACCATCTCTGATCTCCAGTCACTGCTCTGTTTCCGAGTGACATTTCGTCCTGCAAATTGCGCAAATGTAGAAATTACTCTAAAGAAAGGACGGTTCAAGCAGCAACTGTGGTAAAAGACGGAGTTTGCGTTTCGTGTCTGGATCAGCGATGAAGGTACCAGGAACCAAAAAACATGAATTTGGTTTCCCACCCAGACGTTGTTTCCGACAGTTTCTGTTTGCACTTCAGATTTCCAGCAGCTGCGGGGATTTTGTTTTAAATAATAATTTACTGGAAACTATCCTGCAACCAACAATTGAGATTTCAGTCATAATTTAACAAAAGATTGCAGAGTTGTGGGATAACCTGAGGATAATAGGCCGGGTGGATGGTCGGAGTTTATTGCACAGGGTGGGACAACCTATATGAAACTCTGCTGGTGTCCTTGGCTGCGGCAGCAGTGAAACCTTCCAAAGGGTGATTAAATTAATATGTTCCTGATGCTGGGAGAGTCCAGTCCCAGAGGGCATGGTTTGAGAATAAGGGGTAGGTCATTTCGGACAGAGTTAAGGAAAAACTTCTTCTCCCAGAGAGTTGTGGGGGTCTGGAATGCACTGCCTCGGAAGGCAGTGGAGGCCAATACTCTGGATGCTTTCAAGCGGGAGATAGCTAGGTCTCTTGAGGATAGGGGTATCAAGGGATATGGGGACAAAGCAGGAACCGGGTATTGATAGTAGATGATTAGCCATGATCTCAAAATGGCGGTGCAGGCTTGAAGTGCCGAATGGTCTTCTTCAGCACCTATTGTCTATTGTCTATTCACATGTTGGGAGATGGGTCTGTTCAATCCTGCGAATACTTGGCTTCCACATCTGCCGGTGACAAAAGATTGCCCTGTTTCATCACTCTCTTTTTAGAAACATTCCTCCTCATCTTCCTTTTAAAAGTACGCCCCTCAACCCTGAGGCCGTGTTCTCTGGTCTCAGAGTCTCCCACCACAGGAAACATCCTCTCAACACCCACTCTAACAATTCCTTTCACCTTTCAATAAGTTTCAGTGAGGCCACCCCTCAGACCCAGAGTCATTGAAAGCTCTTCATATGACATGCCATTGAATTCTGGAATAATTTCTGTGAACCTCCTTGAGCCCTTCTTCAGTTTCAGCACATTGTTGGTCAGTTCAGGGATTTAAACCTGCTTACAATGCTGCAAGTGAGGTCTCACCCGTGCGTTGTAACCATATAACATATAACCATATAACAATTACAACACTGCGTCATGAGTGATGGACAGGCATGATGGACATTGGGGTGCAGAGTTAACCATTTCCAACCCTTCCCCTGAGAACTACGAACTATTGCTGTTGTTCTGCTGCTCATGAGAGTGAGATCAAGCACAGGTAAGAACATCTGCTACAGATAAGAGAGGGGAGAGAGACTGTTGATTTACTCTATTATGACACTTTATGGATTATTTACCATCTACTACTTGGCTCGTTAACATTCCACAGGAGATAGCAGGAGTGGCCTGAACTGATGGACACTGTCATTCCGAGTTGATGGATAGCTGAGACCCCGTGAGTGGGGATAAAAGACAGGTCTGGAGAGACATCCTTCAGACACACCACTGGACACTGATTGGGTGTTGGGAACCCACAGAAAGGCGGGGGCTTCGAAGAGCGAACCAGGAGATCGGTCAGTAAAGCTGACAGTGTTACAGCAAGGTCGGTGGGGACTTGTATGTGTGTCCACTCATGCCAGAGTGACGAGTCCACCGCAGAAGAACGGTCTAGCTGAAGACCAGAGAGGTCATAACTGAATGACCACAACGATACGACGGATGAAGAAAGCAAAGGGAGGTTTGGCTGCTGTAGCTGTTACCTCTCGCTCGCTCTCTTTCTCTCTCCAACGATTTCAACACAACAACCATAACTACATCAGCATTTATGAACTGTACTCTATACTTTCCTATGACAATTCATTTACCCCTAAACATCGATAGCCCTTGCTTATTATTGTTTATTATTATTGTTCCTACACTTTTCGGTTTATTACTGCTAACTTGTGTTATATGTATATTTGCATTATTGATATGGTTTTGCTTATTTTTGTTAATAAGCACCTTTCAATATAGTACCACCGGACATCAACGGATCCTTCTTTCTCTGCTGGCCTGACACATAGTTACGGGGATTTCCAAATTGGGGGCTCGTCCGGGATTCGATTACTTTTAGAGGGCCAGCAAATCGGGAAAAAGTCCCTTATCTGACCTGGTTGTGAGTTTTACCAGACGGGAAACCAGCAGAGATGGAAATTGGCAAATTTTTAAAAGACCCGACTATTATTAGCAGACTGTTCAGTGTTAAACCCTGCTGCAGAGCAAACGAATGCAATTGCAACATGCAACTTCCCTTCCTCCACAACCAGCACATAATGACCGATGTGTGCACAGTCTATTGAATGCACAACAGTATCCTACCAGGACTATTCTACGAGAAACTCCGGACCAACACACCTATCACTACTAACTGTCTCACCCTAACAGCTACCCCACCACTACCACCTACCCCTCCCCTACCATATTCCCGACCCTACACCTTAACAACCGTTGTCGACCTGAGGGCAAAGGTGAGCAAGGAAAAAGAGGAACATGGCAATTAAAGACTACTTTTGTCCCCAAGATTTCCCACCACTCGGAAATCTGTCTGAGCTGTCTGCACCATGGTGCGGGTCCGATTCCCGGAATTGCCTGCCTGACAAAACTTTGGTATCAGCTTTCCCAGACAGCGTATGACAGTTTAAGGAGAGAGCCCAACATAAACCGCTTAGTGAGGGGCTTGTTAAGGGGGGGGGGGGTGATAAATTCCTGCCTTGCCAACAACAACCAGACTCATCCCTTAAAATACAAACAATCCATACCTCACTTTTATGTAATCATTCCTCTCGGAATTGTCTTCCTTGTGACCATTTCTCGCTGAGATTTGTCAGCGGAGAGAATAAGCTCACTGTGTAATCTATCAACACACAATGATATTGGAAAAAATCAGCCAACATCCCAGTACTGCTGAATCTCTCTGCTCCTCCCTCAGCTTTCGGAACGATAGCAACTGGAACTAGTTGCCTTGGGATTGTTTAAAATCAGAAACAGATTTATCACTACTTATATATGTCATTTAATCTGTACTCTTGTGGCAGAAGTACAGAGCAAGAGATAACCGTGTCTACGAGCTAAGATAAGAAGCATAGAATAAAGTTGCGGTAGTATTCATGGGTCCATAGACCATTGAGAAATCTGATGGGGGCGGAGAGGATTGAGCGTGAGTCTTCATGTTCATATTCCTTCTCCCTGAGAGTAACATTAATAAGTCGAGTTAAACGTCATAATGAGTCATAAATGTTAATCGTAATGGAACAACTTCAGAACGTTTAATAAAGAGTTAACAATAGAAAATGATGGATACTTTCCCTGTCTCTGAAATTCCAGCCCCTACACCACTCCCTCTCTGAAACCGCACCCAGTCTATGCACACACTCCCTGTCTCTTTAGACATCTTGCCCGCACGCCTCTCCGAATCTATGAGCGCTCCTGCAGCAAAACCCATCTATTTCTCTCTTACCACAGCCTTCACCGAATACCACCTGAACCACTACAAAGACCTCGGTCTCATAAACCACCCTCCCACCCACCATCTGCAATCTAAAGCCTCCTCCAGTCCCGAGACCTTTCCTGTTTCTGTGTCTCCTTTCAAGCATTACACCATTCCCGTTTCACTACGCCCTTCTGGCCTCTGCAGACTCTCTCTCGCTCTGTATCCATCACAAGTGCTACTCCCCTCACGGTCTCTGTAACCCTCCCCGGCCCCTATGGCCTTCCACATCTCTGAACCTGCCTGCACCCTCAATGAAACAGTCAATGTCCTTGGGAGACATGACCGTGCACATGTGTAGATCATATTTTCACTTGTCGGACGTATTTGTTGTCGGGAAAAATTGCAAGTTTGAACCCGGTTTGTGGGAAGCCTTCTGTCAGTGGGTTTAGAATTGCGGAATTCTTGTCCCCGGATGGATTTAGAGGGCAGATCTCTGAGAGGGACTTAAAGAGTGGGAGATTAATGCTTGAATGGAAGTGGTTGTAAATTGGTAGTGGGTAAAGGCTAATGGGGAAATGGGTGAGAATTCTCTGGGACAGATACTGCTGTATGGTTGCAGATGTCAGCTGACCGAAGTAGTTCCCGGTCCTGTTGTTTCCGTGTGTACATCCGACCGGAGATATTGTGGACACTGTAGGTATCCAACCAGGCTTGGGGCGTGATCTCTAATCTGACAGAACAGGACTAAGCACTTTAAATTCTGACATCCGACCGGAGATATTGTGGACACTGTAGGTATCCAACCAGGCTTGGGGCATGATCTCTAATCTGACAGCACAGGACTAAGCACTTTAAATTCTGACATTCGACAGGAGATATTGTGGACACTGTAGGTATCCAACCAGGCTTGGGGCATGATCTCTAATCTGACAGCACAGGACTAAGCACATTGAATTCTGACATCCGACCGGAGATATTGTGGACACTGTAGGTGTCCAACCAGGCTTGGGGCATGATCTCAAATCTGACAGCACATTAAATTGTGATCTTCGTGAGAAACTTTTCACTTCTTATTTCTGAGAATTAAGGGTACGTTGAATTGAGATCGGGAAGTGTTTGTTACACAATACCAGACTGTTCGGAATCAACTATTTTTATAACAAAAGAAGCGGCCGATTGCAAACTGGAGAAACTAGATCAGCAGCGAAAATTTATTAACCCTTTATAAACTCCCAGAGTGATAGAGAGGGCAGAGGGTGGGATTGAACACGGGTCTCCGCAGCGGCGCCACTGGAGACCACAACCATCTCTGATCTCCAGTCACTGCTCTGTTTCCGAGTGTTATTTCGTCTTGCAAATTGAACAAATGTAGAAATTACTCTAAAGAAACGACGGTTCAAGCAGCAACTGTGGAAAAAGACACAGTTTGCGTTTCGTGTCTGGATCAGCGACGAAGATATCGGGAACCAAGAGCATGAATTTGGTCTCCCACCCAGACGTTGTTTCCGACAATTTCTGTTTCCACTTCAGATTTCCAGCAGCCACGAGGATTTTGTTTGAAATAATAATTTACTGGAATCGTCCCCGAAACGGACAATTGAGAATTCAGTCATAATTTAACAATAGACTGCGGAGTTGTGGGATAACCTGAGGATAACAGGCCGGGTGGATGGTCGGAGTTTATTGCACAGGGTGGGACAACCTATATGAAACTCTGCTGGTTTCCTTGGCTGCGGCAGCAGTGAAACCTTCCCAAGGGTGATTAAAGTGCGTGGAGGTTTAAAGTGTGGAGATTTGTGGCACATATGGATATATGATAGATATGTACATTAAATGAAATATATCTTATGAAAATGATTGTTTGATGATGAACTTCAATTTAAAAAAAAGTACAAAAAAGGTGTTCCTCTTTTTCACCTGTCGGGAGCTGGGTCTGTTGAATCTTGCGAATACTTGGCCTCCACAGCCGCCTGTGACAAAAGCTTGCCCGGTTTCATCAATCTCTGTTCAAAAAAATTCCTCCTCAGCTTTCTTTTGAAAGTACGCCCC
The DNA here is from genome assembly GCF_030144855.1 of Hypanus sabinus. Taxonomy (NCBI): domain Eukaryota; kingdom Metazoa; phylum Chordata; class Chondrichthyes; order Myliobatiformes; family Dasyatidae; genus Hypanus; species Hypanus sabinus. The sequence goes on from NW_026779085.1 coordinate 50,784, forward strand.
TCAACCCTGAGGCCGTGTCCTCTGGTCTCAGAGTCTCCCACCGCAGGAAACATCCTCTCAACACCCACTCTATCAATTCCTTTCACCGTTCGATCGGTTTCATTGAGGCCACCCCTCAGACCCAGAGTCATTGAAAGCTCTTCATATGACATGCCATTCAATTCTGGAATAATTTCTGTGAACCTCCTTGAGCCCTTCTTCAGTTTCAGCACATTGTTGGTCAGTTCAGGGGTTTAAACCTGCTTACAATGCTGCAAGCGAGACCTCACCCGTCCGTTATAAAGTTACAAAACCACATCCTTGATTTTATATTCTAGTTCACATGAAATGAATGCGAACACCTTCCTGATCAAACACTAAACCTGGAAGTGAATCTTTAAGCGAACAAGTTTGAACCCAAGTTGAGCAACAAGAATCATCTCACTGGGTTACAGTGAAACATCGACACGAGGGAGACTGATGGAAGAACCACATGAAGTGACCGAATTATGGGATAAAACAACATGCTGCAAATCAGAAGCGACGTCACATTTCTGCCATATAGGCAGATTGGACAAGGGGCCTGAATAAACAATAGTCAATAGACAATAGGGGCAGAAGTAGACCATTCGGCCCTTCAAGCCTGCACCGCCATTTTGAGAACATGACTGTTCAATTCCTATCAATACCCGGTTCCTGCCTTGTCCCCATATCTCATGATTCCCCGATCCATAAGATACCTATCTAGCTCCTTCTTGAAAGCATCCAGAGAATTGGCCTCCACCACCTTCCGAGGCAGAGCATTCCAGACCCCCACAACTCTCTGGGAGAAGTAGTTTTTCCTTAACTCTGTCCCAAATGACCTGCCCCTTATTCTTAAACCATGCCCTCTGGTACAGGACTCCCCCAGCATCTGGAATTTATTTCCTGCCTCTATCTTGTCTAATCCCTTAATAACCTTATATGTTTCAATCTGATCCCCTCTCAATTTCCTTAATTCCAGCGTGTACAAGCACAATCTCTCTAACCTGTCTGCGTAAGACAGTCGTGACATCCCAGGCATTAACCTCGTGAATCTACGCTGCACTTCCTCTACAGCCGGGATGTCCTTCCTTAACTCTGGAGACCAAAACTGTACACAATACTCCAGGTGTGGTCTCACTGGGGCTCTGTACAAATGCAAGAGGATTTCCTTGCTCTTGTACTTAATTCCCTTGTAATAAAGGCTAACATTCCAATAGCCTTCTTCACTGCCTGCTGCTCTTGCTCATTCACCTTTAGTGACTGATGTACAAGGACTCCGAGATCTCTTTGTACTTCTCCCTTACCCAACTCTACACCGTTCAGATAATAATCTGCCTTCCTGTTCTTACGCCCAAACTGGATAACCTCACACTTATTCACATTAAACGCCATCTACCAAGTATCTGCTCACTCACCCAGCCTATCCAAGTCACCCTGAATTCTCCTAACATCCTCATCACATGTCACACTGCCAGCCAGCTTAGTATGATCAGCAAATTTGCTGATGTTATTTTCTGTGCCTTCATCCAAATCGTTAACGTAAATGTAAACTGCTGTGGTCCCAATACCGAGCCCTGTGGCACCCCACTACTCACCACCTGCCATTCCGAGAAACACCCATTCACCGCTACCCTTTGCTTTCTATCTGCCAACCAGTTTTCTATCCATGTCAATGCCTTCCCCCCGATGCCCCGAGCTTTGATTTTACCCACCAATCTCCTTTGTGGGACATTATCAAATGCCTTCTGAAAATAAATCTGAAAAAAAAATCTGTGACTCTGTTTGATAATCATTTTCTGAGCGAATTTACGCAGCAATCGGAAGACAAGTCAGAGGTTCAGCACCGTTTTGTATTTTATTACACTTGTTATTCAACCATTAAAAAAAAGCAGAGTGATTGCCTCGGCACTTTCAGTGAACGACAGCAAGCCCGATTGACAGAGGAGATTTAAAAGGACGTTGTCTGGATGGGGGATCATGTCTCAGGAGAATAGTTTGAGTGAACTCGGCCTTTTCTCCTTGGAGAGATGGAGGATGAGAGGTGACCTGATAGAGGCGTTTAAGGTGATGAGAGGCATCGATCGTGTGGATCCTCAGAGGCATTTTCCCTAGGATGCTAACACGAGGGGCCTAGCTTCATAGTGCTTGGGAGTTGATACAAGCGGGATATATAGAGATAAGAGTTTCACACAGCCAGTGATGGGTGTGTGGAGTGCTCTCCCAGCAAAGGCGGATAAATGGGTCTTTTATGAGACTCATATTCATTTAAAAATATTTTATTAATTATTATTAAAGATTAACAAAACATACATTAACTCAATATGTCATTATATGCAATAAAGAATTAAATTTGCAACTAACTGATTAACAAAGATATGCAAAATATCAATAATAATAATAATAAGTGAAAATAAAGTATTAAGAATATATTTTTGAAAGAAAGTGAAGGAAAAAACAACCCGTACTAAATAAGAACCCTACTGACTGAAAATCAGACAAACCAAAAACAAACGTTGGGCGCACAACCCCGGAGCTATACACCATACAAGCTAAGGGTGATCTCAGAGATGTTTTTTTTTCACAGACCAGTGAGTACATGGTAAGATCTGCCATGGGCAGTCATAGAGACAGACACAACAAAGACATTCAAGAAACTCCTAAGCTGTTGTGGTACAAACGAGTCAAAACCTTCAGTGATGACTTCGTCGTGAGAATGTGAAACGCAGAAAATATCTAACGGAGACATGGAGAACAACCATGAAGAAACAATGAAGGATATTCTGAACGGTGGCTTTTCCCTCGATGGTTGTCCTTCTTCTGTGTCAATTCACGGGCCAACCATCCTCTTCTCTTCACCAGTGACGTCATCTGCGGAAACAACACACAATTTATTTTGACCACGTCAGCTATCCTAAAGTGCTGCTGCTGGGGAGGATAAATAATAAGTGGTGACTTTTGAATCTGTGTCAAACATCGTGACATTGCAACCTTGCATACAACTAGGAGATTTTATCTCGCCACGGTCCCAGGAAATTTGTTTCTTTCAACAACAATATTTTGCTGTACGATGCCGCCTAACTCCAGTCTTGCGCTGTTACTTGTCTCGAAACTGCTAATCACGGTCACAACCGTGGCCCTGCACGGCTCACAGAACTGAAACTAGTGGATACGTTTCCTTTACAAGTAACACTACGTATCGGCAGCCCAATATCCCGATCACATACCTCTCCAGACCACTGTAAACAGATCGGTCCTCCAGGACAAGTCCCTGTTAATGAGAGGAAATCAGCATCATTAGCAGATTTTTTTTACTAAAAACATTCTGTGAATGAAGAGAACTGCAAGATTATTGAAGAGTATCTGCGCTCATTTAATAAATTAAGTCTGAAAGTAACAGGGAACAGTCGGACCATGACTGACAGAGGATCCGAGACAGACAGACATGGTCCCCAAGCGGAAGGGCGTGTAATCCCTTCCCTTCCTTCAAGAAGATCAGAGTGCTATTTCCATCTTTCTAGTCCTCAAAAACAATTTCACAGACATTTGTAGCTTGGAATGTCAGTACTAATCCGTCTACTTCCTCTTCAACGGCCCATTTCAGAATGCTGGAGTGCAGTTAATCCAGGTGATTTCTCCACCTTCAGCCCTTCCAGCTTGCCTTGCATCTTCTCCTTATTATAGTGACTGCAACCACTCCAGTGCCCTGACACTGTCATACTGATGGTCTGCTCCGCAGTAAAGACCGACACATATTACTTCATGAGTTCATCCGCTGTGTGATTCATCATATTGTGTGAAGTGGAAACAATTACTTCAAAAAAGGACTGACGCAAATAATTCCCTCACCGTGTGTGGAGTTTCCATCTTCTACATCGTTCCTTGCGCCCTGAAAAGAGAAATTAAAGATTTCTATTGTGACGTTTAACCTTGCGCTCGACAATTGTATTCTGTCTCTCCACGTGTAAACCCCGAGGGTATCAATCTTCACATTCATTGCTGCTCGGACGCGACCCATCACATTACTTATCTTCTTATCTTTGAATCAATGACTGAGATCATGAACATAATACAAAGATCCAACCTGTTCATCCCTTGAGAGATTTTCATAGGTTCCCGATGAGTTCACGGTGTTTGTATCCACGGTGCCTGCGGGAACAGTACAGATACGTCACAGCGGTGAAGAGCATCATGGGCCGTTGTTCATACAGCGGATGTCAATGCGGCCACAAAACAAAATGCCAGCGACAGCACGAACTACATTCCCACAAACGCCAGAAACCGGTCACCCCCTGTATAGACGACCAATAATTTAGGTCAGATACAGAAAGGGAAATACCATTCCGCCCCGCCAATGATATTGTAATCCTGAGTTGAAAATGTCCACTTATTTAACCGGACAACCCAACAACCCAAGCAGCATTATTCGTGAACATTCGCTCGGTTGAACACCTCCAGCTTCTGTGCACGAGGAACTCCCATATTTAAATGAAATGCTAAGATTTCCAGGAGCTGAGTAGTAGAACAGTTGAAATGCAGTTCACTCACTCTCCCTTCCGGAATTAACGCACGTGTCGTACTGGGATTGTGGGGGATCATTGATCCTGAATAAACAGAAGCAAAGGTAAAAACATGAATCCGGCAGGAAGTTACTTTCTTGCACTGATACGCCGAATGAGAACGGCTCCTACAGTTCCATCGGATACTCCATCGTTATTCCCTGAATCTATTCCGGTTATGTGATGCCCGATTCCAGTCCTACTCGATCTTAACAACAGTGAGCATATTGGATTGCACAGCCATAGTGTTTTGGGCCTTCAGATCTCAGTTTTTCAGGAGAAAATGACATATGTATCACAGAACGCTTCCGCTTTCAGACAAATGTTCAAATTTCAGGAGATCAACACCCACGTGAAAGTTTAATGCTGATTCGGCCCACAGACTGTCCCTGATCTGTGGAATTGCTATGATTCCAGAATTGCTGATCAATTTTAGCAGCTTTTGGGAAATGAGATGTAACAAAAATGCGAACAAGTGGAGCCCGAGCGGTCCCCGTTTTTTTTTTAAATCACCAGACGAGAGGCCAGTTGCTAGTTGATTGTTGTCGACAGGGTAATATTCAGCCACATACGGAAAAGTTATTTCCCATGGGAGGGGAGCTTAGGACAAGAAAGCACGGGTTCAGGATTGAAGGGCGACCATTTAGAACAGAGATGTGGAGAAATTACGTTAGAGAGACTCTGGTAAATCTGTGGAATTTGTTGCCACGAACGGCTGTGGAGGCCAAGTCACTGTATGTGTTTAAAACAGACAGTTTCTTGATTAGCCAGGGCATCAACGGTATGGGCAGAAGGAGGGTGAGTGGAGATGACTGGATGAATTGGGTCAGCCTATGATTGAATGGCAGAGCTGACTCGATGGGCTGAATGGCCTACTTCTGCTCATATATGGTCTAACATCCCATTTGTTCTGGCATTCAGAGTCCTACTTCTCTTTCTGCATCTCATGCTCTTATGGTCTGATATGCGTTACCGCCCACCGAAAGGACATCAGTGCCTGGTGGACATTTCCACCCATGCACCGCTCGTGTTCTATTCCTGAGTCTTTCACATGTCCCGCCACCAGATATTTATCTATTTCCCTCTCCAGCTTGTGTAATTTGCTTCATTCGCCTGTCGCATCACAAATTCGCGTTGAAGCTTCCAATATCCCACTTTTGCAAAAAAAGAAAAAAAAAGTTCTACCGCACGAATTAAAAGTAGAAGCGATATTCGGAGAAAACATGCACTTACCCGCCAGTTTTCCTCGCGATCAACCATCCACTGGCGCCGCCGATCAGTCCCTTGGCAAATAAACCAAGTACAATGCCCACGATTGCGCCAGAGCCGAGGGTGCAATTGTCATCTCTTTTTGTTGATAACACACAAGGAAAATATATATCTTACATTCCGAGAACACGTCTTTATCAGTGGCAAATTCATTTTCACAGCAATTTGACTGAGTCAGTTTGGAGTCGTATATTGTGTCAAAAGGATTATTCCCGAAATGAAAGGGTTAACATGCGAGGAACGTTTAATTGCTCTGGGTGTCCACTCGTTTGAATTTAGAACGATGGTGGGGGGGGGGGGATATCCCATTGCAGCTTTCCGAATGGAAGCATAGAAACGTAGAACATTACAGCACAGAAAAAGGCCCTTCGGCCCTTCTTGGCAGTGTAGAACCATTCTTCTGCCTAGTCCCACTGACCTGCACCTGGAGCAGATCCCTACATACACCTGTTATCCATGTACCTGTCCAAGTTTCTCTTGAATATTAAAATGAGTCCTCAATTGCACGTTCATCTGTCAGCTCATTCCACGCTCCCACCCACTCTCTGTGTGAAGAAGCCCCAAAAATGTTTTCTTTAAACATTTTCCCCCTTCACCCTTAACTCATGCCCTCTGTTTATTTATTTCTCCCCTAGCCTCAGTGGAAAGAGCCGACTTGCATTAACCCTATATATACCATTGATTATTTTATTTTCCTCTGTCAAATCTCCACTCTTTCCTCTACGCTCGGGAATAAAGTCCTAACCTATTCAACCATTCTCTGTAACTCAAATTCTCAAGTCGCGGAAACATCCTTCTAAACCTTCTCTGCACACTTTCAACCCTATGAATGTGCTTTTTCCTGGTATTAAGTGACCAATACTGCATGCAATACTACAAATTGGCATCAGCAATACCTTATACAACCTCACCATAACATTCCAACTCTTATATCAAGAACTTTGATTTATGAAGGCCAATATGCCAAAATCTATCTTTCCGACCCAATCTACCTGCGACTCAGCTTTCAGTGTATTTTGTATCAGTATTTCTTAGTCCCTCTGTCCTACTGCATTCCTCAGTGTCCTACCATTTACCTTGTGTGTTCTACCTTGTTTTTTCGTTCCAAAGTCCAATACCTCAGACTTGTCTGCAGTAAACTACCATCAGCCATTTTTCAGCTCATTCCTCCAACTCGTTCAAATCCCTCTGCAAGCTTTGCAAACCTTCCTCCCTTGTCCACTACACCTCCAATCTTTGTATCATCAGCAAATTAGCTGATCCAATTTACCACATTGTCATCGAGATCATTGATATAGATAACAAATAACAGTGGATCAAGCACTGATCCCTGTGGCGCACCGCTAGTCACAGGCCTCCACTCAGAGAAACTATCCTCCTCTACCACTCTCTGGCTTCTCCCATTGAGAAAATATCTAATCCAATTTAGTACCTCTCCATGTATAACTATCGACTGAATCTTTCTAAGTAACGTCCCATATCAAAGGCCTTACTGAAGTCCATGTAGACAACATCCACCGCCTTCCATACATCCACTTTCCTGGTACCTTCCTCGAGAAACTCCAATAGATTGGTTTGAACATGACCGACCACGCACAAAGCCATCTTGACTCTCCCTGCTAAGTCCCTGTTTATCGAAATGCTTGTAAAGCCCTTCTCTTAGTAATCCTTCAAATAATTTACCTGCTACTAACGTCAAACTTACCGGCCTATAATTTCTCGGATTACTTTTACAAGCTTTTTTTTTCAAACAACGGAACAACATGAACACCTCACCCGCCGATACCGACATTTTACATATATCTGCCAGGACCCCTACAATTTCAACTCAAGTCTCCATCAAGGTCCGAGGGAATACCCTGTCATGTTCTGGGGATTTATCTGCTCTGATATGCTTCAAGACAGCGAGTACCTCTTTTTGTTTAATTTGTATAAGTTCCATGCCCTCACTACCTGTTTGCATTATTTCCATAGACTCCATTCCAGTTTCCTTAATAATTAGAGATGCAAAAAAACATTTATGATCTCCCCCATTTTTTTGTTTCCCAACATAGCCCGACAACTCTGATCATCAAGCGGACCAAATTTATCCCTTACTATCATTTTGCTGTTAACATATCTGAAGAAGCTCTTAGGATTATCCTTCACCTTGACTGCCAAAGCAACCTCATGTCTTCTTTTAGCACTCCTGATTTCTTTCCTCGGTATTTTTTGCAATTTTATACTCCTCAAGCAGCTTATTTGCTCGCTGTTGCCTATGTATGTTATACATCTCTCTCTTCTTCTTTATCAGAGTTCCAAAATCTCTCGAGAACCAAGGTTCCTTATTATTATTCGCTTTGTCTTTAACCCTGACAGAAACGGCAAGAGGACAAGCGTGCCGGCGTTGCTGTGTTGTGAAACATGAAGTTAAAGTATTAGAAAGAGGTGAAAGTGGGTGGGAATGTTTTAAACCGATGTGCAGAGAACTGTGGAACAGCGACGGTAAAAAGTCTCTGATGGGAATTGCACAGTGAACTCCAAACAGAATAAAGATGCGGCCTAAAATTACAACGTGTGATAGAAAATGCATGTCAAAGGGGCAATGTTACAATAAGTAATGGGGTGTTTCAATAGGAAGATCGATTGGGAAAATCAGGTTGGTGCTGGATTCCAGCTGGGTGATCTTGTAGAGTCCCTGCGAGCTGGTGTTTCAGGGCAGCTGGTGGTTGAGCTCAGCAGAGGATCATCTATTCTGGTGTGAAGCAAAGATACAAAATTGAACAGAGACCTTAAGGGAAAAGAAAACAAACAATTTCGGGAAAGTTTATAACGTGATCGAATTCACCCTGAAAATTGTGAAGGAGAAGCTGAAATCATATGTGTCAGTATTGCAATGGGGGTAAATTGAATTACAGACCCGTGGGACGGGAGTTGGCCAGAACTGTTTGGAAAGGAGTCGATCATTAAGGATGAGGTCTCAGCGGACATGGCGGCACATGATAAAATAGGCTGCAGTCAGCATGCTTCCCTCAGGGGGAAATCTTGCCTGACAAATCTGCTGGAATCGTTTGAAGAAATAACAGACAGGACAGACAAAGGATAACCGGTCGATGTTGTGTTCGGGAATTCTCAGAAGCCCATGACAAGGTGCCAGACATGATGCTGTTTTACAGCTTCGAGTTAATGGTATTACAGAAAAGATTAAGCATGGATAAAGCAGTGGCAGATTGGCGAAAGCGAAAGCGTGAGCTTTCTCTCCCTGTCTGCCAGTGACCAGTGGTGTTCCCCGGTGGTCCGTGTTGAGGCCGATTATTTTCCTGTTACATGTCAATGATTTGGACGATGGAATTGATTGCACTCTTGTAAAGTTTGCAGACGACATGAATACATGTGTGAGGGGCATTTCGCATTGAGGAATTAGAGAGGCCACACAAGAACTTAGACAAACTTGGGGAATGGGAAAAGAAGCGGCAGGTGGAATAGAGCCATCATGCAGAAACGTACAAAACCTACACCATATCAAAGCCTTCGGCCCAGAAAGTTGTGCCGGACATGTCCCGACAAATGAAATTACTAGTCCTACCCATAGCCCTCTAATTTTCCAGCTGCGTGCCCTTATCCAAAATTCACTTAAAAGGCCCTATCGTATCCGACTCCACCACTATTACCAGCAGCCCATTCCACGTACTCACCGCTCTCTGAGTACCAAACTTACCCCTGACATCTCCTCTGTACCTACTGCCCAACACCTTAAACCTGTGTCCTGTTGTGGCAACCATTTCAGCCCTGGGGAAAAAAAACCTCTGACAATGCACACCATTAATGCATCTCTTCATCTTAGACACCTCTGTCCGGTCATCTCTCATCCTCCGTCACTCCGAGGAGAAAAGGCCGAGTTCACTCAACCTACTTTCATAAGGCACGGTCCCCAATCCAGGAAACATCCTTGTAAATCTCATTGGAAATCTTACTTAAATCTTGCCACAAAACATATTAGGAGAATGGCCAAAGAAATGACAGATGGAATACAGTGCCGGTTAGCGAACGGTCATGCACTTTGTTTGAATAAATGGGAGATAAAAAGGTGGAGGGAAATACAAAGCATCGAAGTGCACTGAGACTTGGGAGTGCTTGTGAAAGATCCAGTGAAGGTTAATGTCCATGTTGATTTTCTGCATTCATTTCAAGTGGACGAGATTATAAAAGCAACGATGTCATCTTTCAATTTTTAAGCACCAGTGAGGTCTCACGCGGAGTAATGTGAGCAAATGTAGCCCATTTTTCTTGGAAATTCACTCATATGAGTCTATCATTGAATGATTTTCATATAAAGAGCATTTGATGGTTTTGGGTCTGTTTTCACTGGAAATCAGAAGAAAGAGGGGCGACCTGATAGAAAACTATCGAGAGGTGAGAGGCCTTGTTGGAGTCTACGTGGAGAGGACTATGGCCTCCGACTAACCATCCTCCTAACTTCTAAAAAACAACACAGATAGAGTGGATGTGGGGAGGATGTTTCCTGTAGTGGGGGAGTCTAGGACCAGAGGACCCAGATAGAGTGGATGTGGAAATGATGTTTCCTGTAGTGGGGGAGTCTAGGACCAGAGGACACAGATAGAGTGGATGTGGAGAGGATGTTTCCTGTAGTGGAGGAGTCTAGGACCAGAGGTCACAGATAGAGTGGACGTGGAGAGGATGTTTCCTATAGGGGGAGTTTAGGACCAGAGGACACAAATAGAGTGGATGTGAAGAGGATGTTTCCTGTAGTGGGGGAGTCTAGGACCAGAGGACATAGATAGAGTGGATGTGGAGAGGATGTTTCCTGTAGTGGGGGAGTCTAGGACCAGAGGACATAGATAGAGTGAATGTGGAGAGGATGTTTCCTATAGTGGGGGAGTCTAGGACCAGAGGACACAGATAGAGTGGATGTGGAGAGGATGTTTCCTGTAGTGGGGGAGTGTAGGACCAGAGGACCCAGATAGAGTGGATGTGGAGAGGATGTTTCCTATAGTGGGGGAGTCTAGGACCAGAGGACATAGATAGAGTCGATGTGAAGAGGATGTTTCCTGTAGTGGGGGAGTCTAGGACCAGAGGACATAGATAGAGTGGATGTGGAGAGGATGTTTCCTATAGTGGGGGAGTCTAGGACCAGAGGACATAGATAGAGTGGATGTGAAGAGGATGTTTCCTATGGTGGATGATTAGGTATCTATAGTTTCCTATAGAGAGGATGATTCCTGTGGTGGGAGATTCAACGTGAAGATGACACAGATAAAAATAGAGAAACCTCAGTTCAGAACGGGGCTGGAATGGTATCTCTTCAGAAGATGTTGTACATCCGTGGAATTGTTTGCCACAAGCAGGGGTGGAGACCAAGTCTTTAAGTTTATTTCACTCAGATGTTGATAGATTTTCTATTGGTCAGGGCATCAAGGAATACGGGGAGAAGGCGGTGTTAGCATTCATTTCATGTGGATGAGATTGTAAAAGCAAAGACGTGACCTTTCAACTTTTTAAGCACCGGTGAGGCTTCACCTGGATTATTGTGAGCAGATTTGGGGCACTGTTCCTGGAAAGGATGTGTTGAAACTGAAGGGCTTGAAAGGAAGTTCACTCACATGAGTCTATTGTTTTCATATGACGAGCATTTGATGCTTCGGGTCTGTATTCACTGGAATCAGAAGAGATGTCAAGGGTAAGTATTTCACACAGAGAGTTTTGAGTGCGTGGAATGGGCTGCCGGCAACGGTGGTGGAGGCGGATACGATAGAGTCTTTTAAGAGACTTCTGGATAGGTAGGTGGAGCTTAAAAAAATAGAGGGTTATGGGTAAGCCTTGTAATTTCTAAGGTCAGGACATGTTCGGCAAATTATACACTAAAATACAGCAAACACTATTACTTGATGGCCTTAAAAACGGAACGGACATCCGGCACGGACAAGTGCGAGCCGCCTGCGAACAGAAACGGCGACACACAGCCACGCACAACAGTGAGAACTGAACAGTCCGAGAGCAGGTCTGGCAGAGTTCACTGGAGACCAGGTTCTGCGACCACCGTAAAGGTTGTAGTGTATTCTTTCAGAACAAGAATAAAATGAAAGTTATAGTCGGAGATCGCATGACTCTGTCGCACTTACCAGTGACACGCAGAGTGACGTTGTTGAGATTCGGGAGCCCCTTGCTGACCCCATAGTCACACGGTATTCCCCACTGTCCAGCACGTTCAACCGGAGCTGACTGGAGCGCAGAGCGAGAAGGCGGAGACTGAACGAATCTAAAACGCTGGAGAAGCAGAAGGAAGTAGGTACATGAGCCGGAAGCCCCACGCTCAAAGAGATACCAGTATCTTCTGCAATCCGATTAATGGACCGATGAAACCGAGCTCATATTTCTTTGATTTATTTGATAGTTCGTTTATTTTTTCATTATTTGATTTACTTACTCGTTTTTTCGCTTGTTTACTTACCGAAATATGTTGTACATTTTATGCATATATTATTAATTGACGTACTGAGGACGCGTTGCGCCACCTGGCGATTGTGGATCCTCAGTTGGAGGATCGGAACGCAGATTCTGTGGACATGGAAGAGACACCCAGTTGCGCTCCGAATCCATGGTTTATCATGAAGGAGTCGCCGCTGCTCTGTCCTTATCTGATGCAGCCTCTCGGTCTGCCTGTTGGACTGAGAACCCTTTGGGCTGGAGAGCGACATTCAGAGTGTGGCAGTGCGCCGTCACGGTGAAAGAGAGGACTCAGAAATCCTTTGTGTCCCTTACAAACAGCAATCTTGTCCTTTGGTGCAGTACTTGCATTGCTTGGAGTCATGTGCGACGAGCCGTTAAAGATCATGGGGAGTTCGTATAATCCCTGGTGCCTGGAGAGAATTCGCCTGTCTTTTTTTTGTGCTTCATTTGCAGAAGACTGCGGCGATAAAAGCAAAGAAAATGTACATTTTGTAGATTTGTGGCCTGCCAGAAATTGTCGCCGTATATCGCCAGTCATTTTAATTATAATACATGCTCTATCCAATGTTTTCAAATCGGACAGGGCGAGGTTAAGGAGACAGAAAAGATCCTGGAGACAGAAGGAGACGAGGTGCGAGATCAGACTGCAAGGTTTGAGCGGCTCAGGGACCGTGTGACCATTGCTCCCATTCTGACCTCGTCTCCGCATTCCGACACTGCCCCCTTGTGGTGACACTGTGCCGCCTGCTTTCCGTGTTGTTGCTCTTTCAACTTTGCCAATGGAAGAACGGCCGTCACTGTATTGTCACCGGCGTCAGTTATCTCAGTGTGCAGTTGTGCCTCTTCTTCCCAGACGATATCTTACTGCAGGCCGTCATTACATTTCACTCGACATATCTGCAGCGGTTTGCCGAGCGACTTGATAAGATGCCTCTTAATAAAGGGTTCTAGAAGTAAGCCTAGCAATTATAGACCTGTCAGTTTGACATCAGTGGTGGATAAATTAATGGAAAGTATTCTTAGAGATAGTATTTATAATTATCTGGATAGACAGGGTCTGATTAGAAGTAGCCAGCATGGATTTGTGCGTGGAAGGTCAAGTTGGACAAAACTTATTGAATTTTTGAAGACATTAATAGGAATGTTGACGAGGGTAAGGCAGTGGATGTCGTCTATATGGAGTTCAGCAAGGCCTTTGACAATGTTCTACATGCAAGGTTAGTTAAGAAGGTTCAGTCGTTAGGTATTAATGCTGGAGTAATAAAATTAATTCAACAGTGGCTAGATTGGAGATGCCAGAGAGTAGTGGTGGATAATTGTTTATCGGATGGAGGCCGGTGACTAGCGGGGTGCCTCAGGGATCTGTTTTGGGCCCAATGTTGTTTGTAATATACATAAATGATCTGGATGATGGGGTGGTAAATTGGATTAGTAAGTATGCCGATGATACTAAGGTAGGAGGTGTTGTGGATAATGAGGTGGATTTTCAAAGCTTGCAGGGAGATTTATGCCGGTTAGAAGAATGGGCTGAACGTTGGCAGATGGAGTTTAATGCTGAGAATTGTGAGGTTCTACATTTTGGCAGGAATAATCCAAATATAACATACAGAGTAAATGGTAGGGCATTGAGGAATGCAGAGGAACAGAGAGATCTAGGAATAACTGTGCATAGTTCCCTAAAAGTGGAGTCTCATGTAGATAGGGTTGTGAAGAGGGCTTTTGGACCGCTGGCCTTTATAAATCAAAGCATTGAGTACAGAAGTTGGGATGTAATGCTAAAGTTGTACAAGGCATTGGTAAGGCCAAATTTGGAATATTGTGTACAGTTCTGGTCACCGAATTATAGGAAAGTTGTCAATAAATTAGAGAGAGTGCAGAGACGATTTACTAGGATGCTACCTGTGTTTCAGCACTTAAGTTACAGAGAAAGGTTGAACAAGTTAGGTCTCTATTCATTGGAGCGTAGAAGGTTGAGGGGGGATTTGATCGAGGTATTTAAAATTTTGAGAGGGATAGATAGAGTTGACGTGAACAGGCTGTTTCCATTGAGAGTAGGGGAGATTCAAACTAGAGGACATGATTTGAGAGTTAGGGGGCAGAAGTTTAAGGGAAACACGAGGGGGTATTTCTTTACTCAAAGAGTGATAGCTGTGTGGAATAAGCTTCCTGTAGAAGTAGTACAGGCCAGTTCAGTTGTGTCATTTAAGGTAAAATTGGATAGGTATATGGACAGGAAAGGAGTGGAGGGTTATGGGCTGAGTGCGGGTAGGTGGGACTAGGTGAGATTAAGGGTTCGGCACGGACTAGGAGGGCCAAGATGGCCTGTTTCCGTGCTGTGATTGTTATATGGTTATGGTTATATGGTTAAAAATGAAAACCCGGAATTCACTCAGGCAGACAAGCAGCCTCCGTGGATAAGGAACGGTTAAGATTTCAAGTCGAAGATGCTCTGTCAGAACTGCTGCACGAGTCCCATCGGCCCCATTTCCCTCTCTCTCCTGTGAAGATTCATTTAATACTTTATTGCTTCCCCACCTCCCAGTCCTGCATTGCAATGTCGACTTCTGTTTTCCGTTTCACAGATGCTTCCCGACGTGCTCACTGTCTCCATCAGGTTATGTTTCTGCCCCTGAATGTCACGTGACCTATACCCCGGGTAACTGGCCCCAAGACCAATTCCTTAAATATGTACAATGGCTGTATTTTATTCACAAAAGGGTTGTTTCCTTAACTTCGTGAAATCAGGTTTGCACTGCTCGAGGATCTGTATTCTGAGAAACGCATCTTCTTCTCAAAACGTCAGGAGTTTCACTCGACAATACGTCGTGACGTCAACTGAAGCCGCTACTGTGCAGAACGGCTTTGAGCGATCCTGCTGACAGGCGTGGGCACAGTATGTCCCTCGGGTACCGAAGCAGATAAGCCGACATGGCTCTCCGTAATTTTCACCGAACAGTTCCACCTGCTCTTGTTTTCCATGCTCTGAGAAACATGAAATACTCATCGCTGTAGGGTTAAATGAAGATACTAAATTTCCGTCAAATTGACTTCTAAATAAATAACTCCAGGCCTTCCATGATATCTACAACTCTACGAGGTATACTTCTCGTGACCGAAGTCTACAGACGAGCACAGCGTTAAAATTACAAAATTGCAAAATAAAGTTACTTGGATGTTTACGTTTAAGTGATCTTTACAGAAAGGCTGCTGTGTTTCCAAGTATAATTTCCACTTATTTAGCAACGTTGATAAATGACTCGATGGTGTTGCCCTGTCCAGTCTGCAGGTCATTTGCTCCCTTGCGCCATCTGGAGTCAGTATTGGGAACTGACTGGACAGAACAAGCTAATTTAGACTTGTGACAGTATTTTGAAAACAGAACCCTGCAGCTGAATCCTGATGTTGTCTGGCCCATCTACAGCAGAAATAGAGATTGTGTGCTCTTTCTGTGATCGGTAATATTGAATGTAAACTAATGTAATGATCTACCTGCGTACCTTCAATTAACTTGCAGGTAGATCTCTGCACAGTCACTGTTTCAATGAATATTGACAGCACATCTATAATTTCCTGTGGCATTTCTGTTAAGTCGGGTTATGTTCAGACTAGGTTTTTTTCTCAGAAAACAGAGACATTGATGTTAGATGTCTTGTAATGATGTTTTATCTGAATTGCACACTTAGCATCACAGGGGAATACAACTGTACCGTTGTTTTTCTGAGACTGTACGAGTTGATCTTTACATTGACACGAGAAATAGAACTGAAAGAGGAACGGATTCACTCCTTTCTACTGCAGTCCAATCACATCAGATGGGCTCGGTAGACCCAATTTGTATCCTGTCCAACACATTAGCCTAAATGGCAAACGAATTGGAGTTTATAAAAAGGAGTTCCCGGATATAATTCTACGGAATCATGGAGCGGATACGTTTCATTTTGTCCGCCTCTTTTTTTCACTGCCTAATTAACTTAGTTTGCATAAGATTGGTTCGTTCAGTATGCACAGTGGCTGAATTTCATTCACAAAGGGATCGATTCCTTTACGTCGTGAGGTCACGTCGGCGCGGCACGAAGGACTGAACTCTGAGAAAGAGATCTGCATCTTAAAACTTCAAGAGTTTCATTTCACAGTCAGCGGTGATTCCCAATGAAGATGCCGGTGTGAAGAGAAGCGATGGGCCATCCTGCGAACAAGCATGGGCACAGAATGTCCCTCTGTGACAGAGGCAGATAAACCGGCACGGTTCTCCATTATTTTAAATAAAGATTTAAAATGTTATGTCAAGCATGGGACGTTATTCGCTGAAGACTTCAATGAACATCTGCGGAAATTTGACATAAATAAATCCCGGAACTTGACTTGCAATTAAAAAGCCCTGAAGTATATCTGTTACTCTGCTCCGCCTTCCCTATCCCTGATAAACAGGGTTTTCTTTTCTTTAATATGACGAATAAAGTAGATAGAATAGAACTGCAAAATAGAATTGCTCAGAAGTTGAAGCGATGGTTGGAATTGAACATTGACAGAAACTTTCACTTGCCCTGTACTGTAATCTTGACAGAAAAGCCGCTGAGTTTCATGGTTACTTTGATCTCAATCTGACAAGTATAATTTCTACGGTCAACGTTGTTTACCGACTCGGCGGGGTTGTCCTGGCCTGTCTGCACATAGGTTATTCCATTGTGCCATCTATTGTCAGCAGTGGGAACTGACTGGGCTGAACAAGGTAATTTCAGGCTTGTAACGATATCTGTAACAGGTGGACCCAGAAGCTGAATCATGAAGTTGTCTGGTCCTTCTTCAAAGGAAATCGAGATGGTATGTTGTTTCTGTGATCAGTAATACTGAAGGCAATTTGATGTAATGAGCCATCTGCAAACTTACAGTTAACTTGCAGGTAGATCTCAGCGCTGTCACTAATGAAATCATTGTTTAGCGTACATTTATGTCATTTCTGTGAACACGGGTTATGTTTAGATTAGCTTTTTCTGAATACTGAGACCTCCTTTCATTATCCTGAATGGGTTTGTTATCATTTGTCCATGGTCGTCTTTGAAGAATTCTCTTGTTCGTCACAAGTGACTTCAACTTTTTTTCGATGACCGAAGGCTCTGCTCCTGCACTGTCCTGCTCTGTGTGATATTAAATTGTTTTCACCCGAGGGAGAGTCACGAGCAAAGTGACTACCAACGATATAGGTACACCTATACACAGGAGATTAGTGTGCAAACTTAAAGCAGACGGTATTGGGGGTATGGTATTGATGTGGGTAGAGAATTGGTTGGCAGACAGGAAACAAAGAGTGGGAGTAAACGGGACCTTTTCAGAATGGCAGGCAGTAACTAGTGGGGTACCGCAAGACTCAGTGCTGGGACCAAAGTTGTTTACAGTATATATTAATGATTTAGACGAGGGAACTAAATGCAGTATCTCCAAGTTTGCGGATGACACTAAGCTGGGCGGCTGTGTTAGCTGTGAGGAGGATGCAAACAGGATGCGGGGTGAATTAGATAGGTTAGGGGAGTGGGCAAATTCATGGCAGATGCAATTTAATGTGGATAAATGTGAGGTTATCCACTTTGGTTGCAAGAACAGGAAAACAGATTATTATCTGAACGGTGGCCGATTAGGAAAAGGGGAGATGCAACGAGACCTGGGTGACATTGTACAGCAGTCATTGAAGGTGGGCATGCAGGTACAGTAGGCGGTGAAAAAGGCAAATGGTATGTTGGCATTCATAGCAAAAGGATTTGAGTACAGGAGCAGGGAGGTTCTACTGCAGTTGTACAAGGCCTTGGTGAAACCGCTCCTGGAATATTGTGTGCAGTTTTGGTCCCCTAATCTGAGGAAATACATTCTTGACATAGAGGGAGTACAGAGAAGGTTCCACAGATTGATTCGTGGGATGGCAGGACTTTCATATGAAGAAAGACTGATCGACTGGGCTTATACACACTGGAATTTAGAATATTGATGGGGGATCTTATTGAAACGTTTAAATTTCGAAAGGGATTGGACAGGCTAGATGCAGGAAGAATGTTTCCGATGTTGGGGAAGTCTAGAAAGAGGGTCACAGTTTAAGGATAAAGGGGAAGCCTTTTAGGACCGAGATGAGGAAAAACTTCTTCACACAAGAGGGCGCTGAATCTGTGGAATTCTCTGCCACAGGAAACAGTTGAGTCCCGTTCATTGGCTATATTTAAGAAAAAGTTAGATATGGCCCTTGTGTCTAACGGGATCAGGGGGTATGGAGAGAAAGCAGGTACAGGGTTCTGAGTTGGATGATCAGCCATGATCAAACTGAATGGCGGTGCAGGCTCCAAGGGCCGAAGGGCCTACTCCTGCACCTATTTTCTATGTTTCTATGTGACGTGATCATCAAATAAATGTACGGCCTTTGAGAAACCAGAGGTCCATGCGCCTGTAATCAGCAGAGGATCAGAGGTGAGAGGGCCAGAAATTTTAAATTTCTGGGTAGGACTCTCTCCGAGAACCAGTCCTGGACCCCCGCATAAATATAATTGCGAGGAAAGCACGCAAACACTTTTAAACCCGCAGGAGCCTGCCGAGTTTCGGCATATAATCATATAACCATATAACAATCACAGCACGGAAACAGAGCATCTCGGCCCTCCTAGTCCGTGCCGAACTCTTAATCTCACCTAGTCCCACCTACCCCCATACAGCCCATAACCCTCCACTCCTTTCCCGTCCATATCCCTACCATTTTTTACCTTAAATGACACAACTGAACTGGCCTCTACTACTTCTGCAGGAAGCTCATTCCACACAGCTATCACTCTATGAGTAAAGAAATATCCCCTCGTGTTTCCCTTAAACTTTTGCCCCCTAACTCTCAAATCATGTCCTCTCGTTTGAATCTCCCCTACTCTCCAAGGAAAGAACCTATTCACATCAGCTCTATCTATCCCTCTCAAAATTTTAAATACCTCGATCAAATCCCCCCTCAACCTTCTACGCTCCAATGAATAGAGACCTAACGTTCTACCTTTCTCTCTAACTTCTGAAACCCAGGTAACATCCTAGTAAATCGTCTCTGCCCTCTCTCTAATTTATTGATATCTTTCCTATAATTCGGCGACCAGAACTGTACACAATATTCCAAATTTGGCCTTACCAATGCCTTGTACAATTTTCACATTACATCCCAACTTCTGTACTCAATGCTCTGATTTATAAATGCCAACGTTCCAAAAGCCTTCATCACCTCCCTATCTACATGAGACTCCACCTTCAGGGAACTATGCACTGTTATTCCTAGATCTCTCTGTTCCTCTGCATTCCTCAATGCCCTAACATTTACCCTGTATGTTCTATTTGGATTATTCCTGCCAAAATGTAGAACCTCAAACTTATCAGCATTAAACTCCATCTGCCAACGTTCAGCCCATTCTTCTAACCGGCATAAATTTATACTTATAGATGACAATTCATTATCCCCTAGACATCGATAGAGCTTGTCTATTATTGCTTATTATTATTCCCACATTTTTAGGTTTATGACTGCTAACGTGTATTATCTATGTATTTGCATTATCGATATTGACTTGCTTATATTATTAATAAACACTTGTGAATATAGTACCACCAGACTCCAACGGATTCTCCTTTCTCTGCTGGTGAGACACCCAGTTACGGGGTACGTAACAAATTGGGGGATCCTCCGGGATTTTTGGGGGGGCAGTGAATCGGGGCTAAAAGTCCCTTATCTGATCTGGTTGCGTGGGTAACCAGACGGGAAACCAGCAGAGATGGAAATAGACAAATTTATAAAAAAGCCGACTTTGAAGGCGCTAGAGGGTGCCAAAAAGGTGGACTTGGTGAATGTTGCGAAACGATTACATCTCCCAGAGGTGAAGTCGTCAATGAGAAAGTGGGAGATACAGAAGGCCATTGACCATCATTGTGTATCCGAGGCTGTGTTCACGTCTGAGTTATTGGACCTGTTTCCTGAGAGGAAACCAGTTGACGTGGCGACTCAGTTAGAGATTAAAAAAATAAGGTTGGATGCAGAAAAGAAGACAATGGAGGATGAAATCCAGCTAAAGGAGTTGGCGAAAAGGGAGAAAGAAAGAGCTGAGTTGGAGGCACGGAAGAAGAGGAAAGAGCTCAGTTGGCTCAGAAGGAGAAGCAGAGGCAACATGAACTTCGATTAAAACAGATGGAAGCAGGCAGGGAAATTGAAAGGAAGAAGCTGGAGTGGGAGGAGGCAGAGAAACAACGGCAGATCGAGAGGGAGAGATGGCAACATGTGGGTAAGCGGGCAGACCGGGAGGAGAAGTTTAATGTTAGTAGGGAATTTAGGTTAGTACCTCCTTTCGGGGAGACGGATGTTGATAGGTACTTCTTGCATTTTGAAAAGGTGACAGTGAATCAGAAGTGGCTCAGAGATAAGTGGGTGGCGTTGTTACAAAGTGTATTCAACGGGAAGGTTCAACGGGCATATGCGGCATTCTCTGAGGGGGCTGCAGAGGGTTATGAGGAAGTAAAACAGGCTATCCTTCGGGCCTATGGGCTGGTACCTGAAGCGTATAGACAAAAGTTCAGTGATTTAAAGATACTGTGGAATCAGACGTTTACAGAGTTTGTATACGAGAAGGGTGTGCTCTTGGGTAGTTGGTGCGCTGCAGAGATGGTGGAGGAGGATTTCTATCGCTTAAGAGAGTTAATTCTGATCGAAGAATTTAAAGGTTGTGTTTCGGATAATATCCGGCCATATCTGAACGAGAAGAAGAATAAGTCTATATCGGAATTTGTCAGGTTAGCAGATGAATATGCCCTAACCCACAAGACAAAGTTTCCCCCAAATAAGAGTTACCAGAAAGGCAGTAGGGACGGTAGAGAAAGTCCACCGGCTAAGGCAGAGAATAAGCCGGGAGGTAGTGGTGAAGGTAAGGAAGAGCAAAAGCAGGCTCGCAGGAAAGTTCCTAGCTTCACCTGTTATAATTGTGGAAAAGCTGGTTATATAGCATCTAAGTGTTTTGCTCCGAAGAAGGAGACAGGGAAAGGGAAAACATCAGTCCCGACTGGTTGCATTGAATCGGTCAGCAGATCGATGAGGAAGGCAAATGTAGATAGAGTACGAGAGGGGCATGAGAAATTTCTTTCAGAAGGGAAGGTGTCTGTGAAAGAGGGAGAAACCCCAGTTCCAGTGAGGATCTGGAGAGATACTGGGGCTGACCAGTCATTGATCGTAAGTAAGCTGATAGATTTCGGTCCCGAAACTGGAGAAGTGGTATTAAGAGACATAGGGAAAGGGACAGAATCTGTACTTTTGCACTGGATCATTTAAAGTGTGACCTGGTATCTGGACCAGTCGAAGTAGGGGTGAAGACAGAATAACCGAGAGAGGGTGTGGACGTCCTTCTTGGTAATGATTTAACAGGTGGTGACGTGTGTTCAGCAGTGAAACTGACAAGCAAGCCTGTGAGTGCAGAGGACCCGGCCCTAGATTCTAAGATCTATCCCGCATGCGCAATCACTCGCAGCATGTCGAGAAAGGCGGCTGAGAAAGAGGACAGTTTAAATGAGTCCACTGTTGATTTGGCTGAGACGTTTTTTACCGACTCTGTACCAAGAGGGGTTGTGGGATGGTAAAGCGGAGAATAGGGAGGTGAAAGAGAGGAAAGGAGAGGATGTAGACTTAGCCTTGCAAGGAGAGAATTTATAAAAGAGCAGGGACGTGACGAGGAGCTTGTGGCATTGAGAGAGTCAGTTCTTTCTGAGTCAGAACTGGATAAAGAACCAGAGGGTGACTACCTGAAGGACGGAGTGTTGATGAGGAAGTGGAGGCCGACCACGGTGCCAGTCGATGAGGACTGGGCGGTGGTACACCAGGTGATGGTCCCGTAGGTGTATCGGGATGAAATTTTGACCTTAGCTCACAAGGAACCTCTGGGTGACATTTGGGAGTAAGGAAGACAGTGCAGAGGGTTATGAAAGATTTTTACTGGCCAAATGTGAGAAAGGATATAGCTGACCATTGTAAAAGGTGCCATACGTGTCAGGTGGTAGGAAAGCCAAACTGGTTATCCCTAAGTCTCCTTTCAGACCGATACCCGCTTTTGAGGAGCCCTTTTCCCGAATCATTGTGGATTTTGTGGGTCCTTTGCCTAGAACAGCGAGTGGGCGGCAGGGATCTCTGGGGTTCAGTCCGTTTGAGCTTGTTTTTGGTCACAGGCCCAGACGACCTTTAACACTACTTAAAGAGAAATGGTCTAGTCCGGAAGCTTGTGGTGCGTTCCTTTAACGGACAGGTCTCGAGAATTTTGTCACCCCATCCGGGTTCTATGAATACAATGTGTTCCCGTTTGGAATGAAAAATGTCCCGGGGACATTTCAGAGAATGATCGTTGCAGTGATTAGAGAGTTACCAAATACAAGGGCTTATATTGACGATGTGGTGGTTTGGAATGAAAAATGCCCCGGGGACATTTCAGAGAATGATCGTTGCAGTGAATAGAGAGTTACCAAATACAAGGGCTTATATTGACGATGTGGTAGTTTGGAGTGACACCTGGGACATTTCAGAGAATGATCGTTGCAGTGATTAGAGAGTTACCAAACACAAGGGCTTATATTGACGATGTGGTGGTTTGGAGTGACACTCGGAATGAGCACCTGACGTTTTGAAACCTTTCTCCCTGGCGGCCGATGCAAGTGATGAGGCTGCAGGGGCAGTCCTACTGCAGAAAGCAGGGGATGGAGTGGATCACCCAGTAGCGTATTTTTCTCGAAAGTTCAATGTGCACCAGAGAAATTACTCTACTGTGGAAAAAGAATTGTTAGCACTTATCTTGGCGATACATTATTTTGAGGTCTATATTTGTTCAGCACAGCGGCCAGTAATTGTTTATACTGATCATAACCCCTTGTTATTTTTGGCTAACATGAAAAACAAAAATAGGAGATTACAAAGTTGGAGTCTGTTGCTACAGGAATTCGATATTAAAATGAAACATATTAAAGGGTGTGACTATATAATTGCTGACAGTTTGTCTCGATGCTAAGTTGAATGTGTATCTGTATTATTTTTGTAGTTAAGACCACTATCGTATTCTGTTAAACTCCGTAATTCTGCAATATGCTGCATTCGTTAATTTTCACCTAAAATTCCCAGAAGGATGGGGGTGTTATGAAGGATGAACAGTTCTGATGGACAATAGGGTGCAGGGTTGCCCATATCTCCCCTTTGAGTATCACAAACCATTACTGTTGCTATGCTGCTCATGAGAGAGAGAGATGAAAAGAAAACCTGCAAGAACATCTGCTACAGTTAAGAGAGGGGAGAGAGACTTGTTGTTTTACCGTATTATGACTTCTGCGAGGGTTATTTATCTTATACCATTCTGTTCATTAACATTCCTCAGTGGACTGCAAGTGTGGGCTGGTTTGATGGACATAGCCATTTAAAATTGATTGATGGATTCTTCTTTCTCTGCTGGTCAGACACTCAGTTACGGGGTATGTAACATAACAATCTTCTATTTCCTTGTGGGTATATTTCCAAGTAGTTGTTTCTACCTTCATTCCGAACAACGAGCAGGGGAATACTTGGCTGGTTTAGGAGTTGAGGGTTAGTTCCTGATCAAGGGTCTCGGCCCGACACGTCAACTATCTGGTATTCTGTATTTCTTCAGAGTTTCCCATGTGTTGCTTTGGGTTTCAGCATCAGCATTTCTTCTTAAGTATAGGAAGAGCCCGTTGTTTTTCTGTGAAACTCAGAGCTCATTATCTCCGTGCTAGCATCCGCCCTGTATGTTGGACAGATTCCAACACCCACGCATGGTTCAGAACAGGGTGAGTCCTTTCCGCTGAAATCAAGTTCAACCAGTTGGACAGTCGCCGCTCACTTGCAGCTGTGAACAAAGATTTTTAAATAACTTAAAGATTTTACAATAACTTTTAAATAACTTTTATCAGTGGTGATATCTTTGACAGAAGTTGCAGCTCCACTCGCAGTCTTTGCCTTTCATCTGCAAGGAGTGTGTCAGGACAGAGCTATTGTGCTGCTTCATCTGAGTATTAATCACTGCCGAGAGCTCGCTAACCTAACCATTTTAGAATTTCAACTTTATACTTTTACAAAACGCAGCCAAGTTGTATCCAGTAATCAAATACAATCACAAAAGATTCAGCAGGTGCTGCAAATCTTGAGCAGTACACACAAAATACTGGAGGAACTCTGCAAGTCAGGCAGCTTTTGTGAAATGGAATCAACAGTGTACGCTTTGGGCCAAGACCCTTCATCAGGACTGGGAAAAAAGGGGCAGAATAATTTTATTCAGCAAGTCGGATCAGTACCCTCACTAACTATAACGAATTGCTTAAACTATTCTATTTATAGATCCTTATCTTAGCTAGTTGCTACATATGATTATTCTAGAAATTGTCAGTTCGACTGGAAGTACTTGTTGAATTTGACTGAATGGGATGATGACTCTTCTGACTAATCAGGTCAGCTCTTGTTCTGAGTGTAGTAGCAATGTTCATACCTCCTTACCTTTATTCCCATTGACCACCAAAACAATGTTCTCCTAATTGGTCATGCTTGCTCATTGTTTTCTTGTTGCATAGGCCTTGGTTCCAATGTCTTGGATAATCTCATGCAAGATTTATTAGACGACTGTTCTCTTGCATATTCTAAATCGTTTTTCAGTTGCTAAAATAAAGTACAAATCAATACTAGGATCTAGTCTAATGGTTTTCAGCAACTGTAAGTTGTACTTTGAAAGAAAGGGTTATTTTTCTGTTCAGTTTGTTGAGGCCAAGAGAATAATTCCATAAATCACCTACCTCAATGATGCAGGAGCATATGGAAATCAGTCCTCCAGAAACGACCCCTGGGAAGGGGGCAGAACGGTAGTATAGCTGTTAGTGTAACATTGTTACAGCCACAGTGACCATGATTCGATTCTGCCATTCTCTTTAAATAATTTGTATTCTTTCCCACTGACCACGTGAATTGTTCTGGGTGCTCCAGTTTCCTGCCACATTCCAAAGATGTGTGAGTGGGTAGGTTAATTGGTCACATGGTTGCAATTGGGAGACACAGACTCATTAGGCCGAAAGGCCTATTACCATGCTGTATCTCCAAATGAATATAAGTAAGTGCAGATGGGCAAACCCAGCAAGATCTGGCCATTCATAAAATGTTAACAATCAATAATGGCTTGAGAAGAGATGCAAAATACATCTACTGTTTGGCATGTACAAAAGAAAAATCAACACATTGTCAAGTTGTACTATTCTCCTACATACCACGCTCAAGATAGTCTCTGAAAATAGTTCCTCCATTTGCAATGATGGTGCAGTTCATTAACACAACAACAGCAAAGATTAAATTGCAGAATGTTTAAAATACAAAATGCTGGCAGAACTCAGCAGGCCAGACAGCATCTATGGGAAGAGGTAGTGACGACGTTTCGGGCCAAAACCCTTCCATGTTACTTCACTCCTGATAAAGGTTTCGGCCCGAAACGTCGTCACTACCTCCTCCCATAGATGCTGTCTGGCCTGCTGAGTTCTGCCAGCATTTTGTGTTTTTATTTATATAACATATAATCATATAACAATCACAGCACGGAAACAGGCCATCTCGGCCCTCCTAGTCCGTGCCGAACTCTTAACCTCACCTAGTCCCACCTACCCGCACTCAGCCCATAACCCTCCACTCCTTTCCTGTCCATATACCTATCCAATTTTACCTTAAATGACACAACTGAACTGGCCTCTACTACTTCTACAGGAAGCTCATCGCACACAGCTTTCACTCTCTCAGTAAAGAAATACCCTCTCGTGTTTCCCTTAAACTTCTGCCCCCAACTTTCAAATCATGTCCTCTCGTTTGAATCTCCCCTACTCTCAATGGAAACAGCCTATTCACGTCAACTCTATCTATCCCTCTCAAAATTTTAAATACCTCGATCAAATCCCCCCTCAACATTCTACGCTCCAATGAATAGAGACCTAACTTGTTTAACCTTTCTCTGTAACTTAAGTGCTGAAACCCAGGTAACATCCTAGTAAATCGGCTCTGCACTCTATCTAATTTATTGATATTTTTCCTATAATTCGGTGTCCAGAACTGTACACAATATTCCAAATTTGGCCTTACCAATGCCTTGTACAATTCTAACATTACATCCCAACTTCTGTACTCAATGCTTTGATTTATAAAGGCCAGCGTTCCAAAAGCCTTCTTCACCACCCTATCAACATGAGACTCCACCTTCAGGGAACTATGCACTGTTATTCCTAGATCTCTCTGTTCCTCTGCATTTCTCAATGCCCTACCATTTACCCTGTATGTTCTATTTGGATTATTCCTACCAAAATGTAGAACCTCACACTTCTCAGCATTAAACTCCATCTGCCAACGTTCAGCCCATTCTTCTAACCGGCATAAATCTCCCTGCAAGCTTTGAAAACCCACCTCATTATCCACAACACCTCCTACCTTAGTATCATCGGCATACTTACTCATCCAATTTACCACCCCATCATCCAGATCATTTATGTATATTACAAACAACAGTGGGCCCAAAACAGATCCCGGATGCACCCCGTTAGTCACTGGCCTCCATCCCGATAAACAATTATCCACCACTACTCTCTGGCATCTCCCATGTAGCCACTGTTGAATCCATTTTATTACTCCAGCATTAATACCTAACGACTGAACCTTCTTAACCAACCTTCCATGTGGAACTTTGTCAAAGGCCTTGCTGAATTCCATATAGACTACATCCACTGCCTTACCCTCGTCAACATTCCTCGTAACTTCTTCGAAAAATTCAATAAGGTTTGTCAAACATGACCTTTCACGCACAAATCCATGCTGGCTACTACTAATCAGATCCTATCTATCCAGATAATTATAAATACTCTCTCTAAGAATACTTTCCATTAATTTACCCACCACTGATGTCAAACTGACAGGTCTATAATTGCTAGGCTTATTTCTAGAACCCTTTTTAAACAATGGAACCACATGAGCAATACGCCAATCCTCCGGCACAATCCCCATTTCTAATGACAACTGAAAGATCTCCGGCAGAGCTCCTGCTATCTCTGCAAAAACCTTTCTTAAGGTCCAGGGGAATATCCCGTCAGGACCCGGAGATTTATCCATTTTTAAATTTCTTAAAAGCGCCAGTACTTCCACCTCTTTAATTGTCATAGGTTCCATAACTTCCTTACTTGTTTCCCACACCTTACACAATTTAATATTCTTCTCCTTAGTTAATACCGAAGAGAAGAAATCATTCAAAATCTCTCCCATCTCCCTCGGCTCCACACATAGCTGACCACCCTGATTCTCTAAGGGACCAATTTTATCCCTCACTATCCTCCTGCTTTTAATATAACTGTAGAAACCTTTCGGATTTACTTTCACCTTATTTGCCAAACCAACCTCGTATCTTCTTTTAGCTTTTCTAATCTCTTTCTTAAGATTCCTTTTACATTCTTTATACTCCTCGAGCAATTCCTTTACTCCATGCTGCCTATATCTATTGTAGTCATCCCTCTTTTTCCGAACCAAGTTTCTAATATCCCTTGAAAACCATGGTACTTTCAAACCTTTAACCTTTCCTTTCAACCTAACAGGAACATAAGGATTCTGCGCCCTCAAAATTTCACCCTTAAATGACCTCCATTTCTCTAAATCCCTACGCATCACCTCAAAGTTAGCCTTTTTCCAATCAAAAATCTCAAATCTAGGTCCAGTCCTGTCCTTCTCCATAATTATATTGAAGCTAATGCTAATTGTGATCACTGGACCCGAAGTGCTGCCCAACACATACATCTGTTAGCTGACCTATCGCATTCCCTAACAGGAGATCCAACACTGCCCCATCTCTAGTCGGTACTTCTATGTATTGTTGCAAAAAACTATCCTGCACACATTTCAAAAAACCCTAAAACATCCAGCCCTTTTAAAGAATGAGCTTCCCAATCTACGTGTGGAAAATTAAAATCTCCCACAATCACCACCTTGTGTTTACTACAAATATCTGGTATCTCCTTACACATTTGCTCTTCCAACTCCCGCTCCACATTAGGTGGCCTATAAAACACTCCTATCAGCGTTACTACACCTTTCCCATTCCTCAATTCCACCCAAATAGCCTCCCTAGAGGAGCTCTCTAACCTATCCTTACAAAGCACCGCCATAAGATTTTCTCGGGCAAGCAATGCAACACCTCCTCCTCTGGCCCCTCCTACTCTATCACACCTGAAGCAATTGAATCCAGGAATATTTAGTTGCCAATCACACCCTTCCTGCAACCATGTTTCACTAATAACTGCAACATCGTAATTCCAGGTATCAATCCACGAATTCAAGGTATCAATCAATTATTTCCAGCATCTGCAGATTCACTCGTGTGCCTTTGCATAATGTTGTTCATTTTGATAGCTCGTCAGGTTTTCTGACAGGTAAGGCCACGGAAAAGCATTTTTTAACAAAATAAAAACAGAAAGAATTTGATCTCTAAAACACCTATTAAAATTCCATTCACTAAATGTTAGAAATTGACTTAAGTATTAATATTCACTATAAATCTTTTGCTTTATTCTTTAATGTTTTCCTTGGCCAGTAAATAGAAATTTTGTGAAGCCCTACCAGCTGAGCAAAAGTCAGACTATTATGAATCAGATTTTTGCAATGAGGAGTAACAGATATTATCTTTGTCCTGGTAGAACCTAAAACTCATACATGGGGAAAATAAAAACACTACTTCATGAGGGAAATACAGTATTTAAGGTTTATATAGTGGAAATCAAGAGAGTGGTGAATCAAGCATTTAAAGTTGAGTCTGCTGTACAGTTCCTAGTAACATGTTCATTTGTGCATTGAATAATTATTCTTAAATCATGTCAAAAACATGAATTTTGGTCTTCATTAGTGACCTTATGAGATATCTGTGCAAAATGTCAGGCAGAAAGTTGATCGTGAGAGATCATATGCTTACAACCCAACTTGAAAAATTTCCTTTTGATCAATTTAAGTAGAGAAAAATAGCCAAATTCTAACAGGTGCGAATTTACCTGTTGTATTGTCCTTTCATTGTAATACTGTAATGATACTTAAAGGCCAGGCAGTTGACTCCTTACTGAATCCATTGCAGATCTTTTTCTTATTTCCTTGAATCATTGGAAGCTAACATAAATGATATCTGTCCTTGTGTTAATTTTGTAAATTGTCATCTAATGCCTAGGTGTCAGCATCCCACAAATACTTTCTAAGCAATTGTCACATAAATTTCAAAATGGCCATTTACTTTTCTCCTGAAAAACACCCATCCGAAGGCTGAAAATATAGGCCATATGGGTGCTGTGACAGCTACCTCACATTTTCGGTGGCCCAGGTTGTACCCTGAAGTCCAGTGCTGTCTGGCGTTTGCATGATTTACAACTGCTTGGCGATTAGCCCGGAATCCATAGCGCATTGAGCCTCTTGGATGACTCGATGACAATCGTTGGGTTTCTTAGTCACAATTCAAGTTCGAGGAATAAAGCTGTTGAAATAGCAAATTGCTGTCCTTTACAAACTGTCGGATACCAGTTTCCAGTAGAAAACACCTAAGCATGAGCTATATAACTTAACAATTAGTTACATCAGGTGTTGAGCTAACCAGTACTCACAAAAGAAATAGCTTGAGGTTCCTTTTCAGAAAATAAACAAAAGATACTTATTTTGAAGGTTCAGTTTTTATGTTGGAGATCAGATACCTATTCACAAAGGAAAAGGAATCTCGTATGCAAATTGCTATTTCGTTTACCTCTGTTGCAGAGTTCTGGAAATGATGTGTATTAACTTTTTCAATAGCCGTTACTAGATAGTATGCAGGATCCAGGGATGGGATAAACTAACTTGAGTGCAAAGAAGGATTCTGTGAACAAATAAATGATTATGAGCTTCATCACCATTGAAAAGGCTGAAGTAAATGCAGAACAACCTATATGTAGGTCGTTGAGCCAAAATGTTGCATTGAGACCTAAGTAGCTTTTGGCCTGGAAATTGACCATGCATTCAGAGTAGTTTTCTACTTTCATCCACCCATTAAAGCAAATAGATTCAGTAAATAAACACAAGTAGAGCTGATATAGATCAGCAAAAATAATTTATTTTTAATATATAATCAATACAATTCTTGTATTGAAACAATTCTTGTTTGAAGAACGTTCTGGATTATGTGGTCTGTGGTTTCTTCTGGTTGACTGGGGTTGTACACTGGAGACTTCATTTACATTTGACCATTTCTCTACATTTGTATGAATGATCATTAGAGTAGTCTGTGAGCAATGGACCAATAACAAGGTGTTGGTTTAGTTTTTTTCTATCTACTTTAGTTCATTGGGGTTGAGTTTGTGTGACTGAAGGACAATCATGACTGCTAAAAATCAGCCATGAGCAAATGGCAGAGCACACTCGATGGGCTGAATGGCCTAATTCTGCCCCTAAGTCTGATGGTTTTATGGTTCATTTTGCTTCCTTTTTCACATGGTCCTTTGGTAAAGGGATAATTTCCTAGGAAACAGATTTTCAACGCCATGAACTGCTCTCCCGTCAGTCTTGGAAGACAGGATTACTGCCAGGAGAAATAAATTCCCATTTAGCGTTTTCATTTGGAGAAATACCATCTCTAAATTTTCAATAATGTAGTGTTATTTTAGTAAATGATGCATATTTTCAAATAATATGTGTGGTTATAATAAGTAAATAAGACTTAACTATTCAATTTTCTTTCCACACTGTTTTAACATTAAGACAATTATCTCAGAGGAATTTGCTATTGATCTCATAAATTAAAATCTTCAGTTTTATAGGCCAAGCATTACTTTTGCCTTTGAACTTTGTGAACTCACAAGTTGAGCATGGCAAAACTCTTTTTAGTTCTCCTCCATACCTCTGATCTTCCCTGGGAGTAGAGTAGGTAATAAAAGAATGAAATTTGATATGCTCTTCTATTTACTTTGGGAACAGTTTATTGAATCAGTTCACTTGTAGCATTTGACCACATCATTTTCTTTCCTCTTTTGCCTCTTGGTAAGAATTATACAAAATGTTGAATGAGTTTGCTTCATTTGTTTTCTTAACCCGATGAAATGCAAAGTTCTGTACTTGAATTTGTGTACATTTTAAACATTTAATCAGGTTGTCTTAATAAAACATTCCATTTATTTATTTAACAAAATTATGTATGGGTTTTAACCCTGGCTCTACAGATGGCACTAGCCTATCTATCAAGATGTCTTTAGTTTATTTATATTGAAAGAGGAACTGACTTTTTTTTTCTTAAAATAAAGGGTATCAAAGGTTCCTTTTGTCTTCTGAATGTGAAACATTACAATTTTGATCAATATGGTTCTGCAAAAGAGTGGAGTGGTCTAACACATGTCGTAAAATTACATCATTTCTTTCCTAGTAAATGATGAGTCTTTGGCTCCTCCCCGACTTCCAAGTGGCTCTCTTCTTAGCCCTCTCACGGAGGCACTGATGTTTTCTGAGGACAGCCATCCAACATGCTTCACACCAGTTTTCTTCTGTGAGCCATGCCAATGAAAATTGGCAGCTTATTCATTCATGAGGTCTGACCCAATTTATCCTTATCCTGTCGTGTGCATACACAAACCTTGCAGCTGATGCTGCTGGATGACAGTCAGGAGCAGAAAGCCCAGCTAATATTTCTCTCTTCACCCTCAGGACAATGGAAGGCTATTGGCTATGATCAATTACCATCCCTTTACAATCTATATAACGTCAAAATTGAACAGTTAATGAGCCAGAAGCTCCTCAGAATGCCTTTCTAAACTGCAATGAAAGTGTTATATCAGACATTACCACAGAGTAGGCTAGTAAAATGGTTATATGATGCACACCGTTGTGTAAGCTGGAAATAGCATGGCTTGCATTGAGCTAACCTGATTACAATGGGAAGAACATAAATCTTCAGTCCCATTATAAACAGTAAACACAAACTTTGTCACTTGTTATTGCTTAGCCAAACATTCAAAAAAAAATTAACTGGATGAAACTTTGAATGCAATTTGCTATGTATATCTAGAATAATGTAAATTTGCTGCATTCTAACTGGTTCCTAACTGAAATAATGTAGGTCGATAAGAAAAACTGGTCAGGTGTGTTCATACTGGGGAGCAATATCAATATGGCATTACAGATTACTGTCAGTCCTCTTGTTCAATATAACAATATCTTAACTTCCCTGCCAATAAAGGATTAGAAAGCAGAACATATCCACAAATGATTAAATCGGAGATGTGGCACTAATATTAAATTCCTATAAATATAGCTATCCATCGATCATCAAAATTAATTGAGTTCTCAACAGAAAACTAGAGATCTTGCTATTTTGATACATCTGAACTTTTTTTATGAATGTAAGAAGTGCAATGTAAACCAAGGTTTATGTTTAGAATGCTTCAGCATTCCATATTGAAGAAAATTTTTGCCTTGCAAAGATCTTACCTTTGACAGGTAAATTTAATCTATTTTTTCTGTAATTTATTTTGGAGCATTGTCCGTAGAAATGTGTTATTTGCTAACATTGGTGTGAATTGAGTCCTAGAGTATTCAAGCCCATACCACAGTTTTGTATAAGTCAGTAATGAACAAAGTTGATGCACAGGTATCTTGTTTTCTGATCTGTGAGGAGCAACAATTTGACCCACATGGTACAAGTCTAATAGTGATTCAGGAACAGTAAAGTCTGAGGATGTATGTACAGCAATAATTGAAGATGACTGGACATGTTAAGAAAGCTCTTTAGAGAATGGTAATCAAGATCCTTGGTTTTATCAGTAGAATAAAAGTAAAAAAGAATGTGCTAATTTTATAAGCAGGTTGTAGTCTAACCAGTGAGGAAAAAAGCAGCCTTGATTCTAGTGTCTATTTTAGTCTAACAATATAAATTCCTGAAATAGTTTTGAAAAATGTTCCCTCCGATTTTAGGAGCAATATCTTCAAATTTTGTGAAGTAATACTTATTCATTTAAGATCACCCTAAGTTTTATTAAGATTAGTAAAGTTAATAAAATGAGATAAATGTTGACAAACAGTTAGAAAAATGTTACCAATTGGCTTCATACTGCTGCCAGTGCAGTTCTTGGCCTTGAATAAATTCACTTCTCTTTAATGTTCTATAAATATTTTCAACTCTGGCTGTGCTGTGACTGAGAATGCTATTTTTAACATTACTCACGCCCTGGTCCCCAAACTATTTGTATATCAGCTATTCATTATTAAATTTAATAACTTTTCAATGGATTGGATAGAAATCGTACGTACAAATGATACTTATGAGATTGGCATACTCATAAATTTTTGATTCAAAACGATCTGTAAGTACCCTCAATAAAACTATCTTTTACGTTGTTAAATGATACTCAATTTTCTTAATAGTGTAAAACATACTCTATACTATCTATTGTGATTAAACTAATGCTGTATTTTATTTTCAAATCAGGACGCAATAGACTAACAGTTAAAAGCTAACAACGTCGTTTAAAATACACCAACTATACTTCTGGAAGAGCTAGAAATTAACTATTACGGTCAAGGCAGAATGGCAAAGATAAGAGAGGGAAAACGAATGAAAACATAAAGCAGAAGCCGAGCGAGAGAGGATACAACAGGAAGTCCTGGAATACCGGCAAAGAGCTGACGCCGAGCGAGAGAGGTCAGGAGGAGAACACAGAAGGATCCAAAAGGAGCGGAAAGCTTCAGAGAAAGAGTTACTGAGTTACAGGGTCAGAGAGGTACGGGCTTGATGCAGATCAACCAGTTTCAGTTAAAGTGCGAGAAATTACATAAAGAGAAAAAAAAACTAATCTGGAGGTCAGTGATGCGCCCCCAGCTGACGTCATCGTTCTGTTCACTTTATGTTGACGTGGTGGGTCACTTTGAAGGAGGAAGGCCTGCCAGTGATTTCACTCATGTTCCAGAAATGCAATAAAATTAATTGTTCATCCTAACGCTCGATGGTGAAAGTTTGCTTTCTTTCATGAAATACCCGTATCTATAGAATATTGTTTGCGTGAAGTCGTGGTAACCTGTGCAGTTATGGAAACTGTCAATGTGATCAATTGCAGATGAACGGAATTCCCTGGCTGACGTCATTAAGATTAAAGCAAAGGGTTTTAAAACATCGATGAGACATAAAGTATCCCACGGAGTTTGATAGGGACGTGGACAAAATAGTCCCGGTTGTGTGAGGATCTGAAACCAGGCACAGTCTGGAGCCCAGAACCAGAGGCCACAGATTAAGAATAAGGGGTAGGCCATTTAGAACAGAGTTGAGGAAAAACTTTTTCACCCAGAGCGTGGTGGATCTGTGGAATGCTCTGCCTCAGAAGGCAGTGGAGGCCAGTTCTCTGGATGCTTTCAAGAAAGAGTTAGATAGAGCTCTTAAAAATAGCGGAGTCAAGGAATATGGGGAGAAAGCAGGAACGGGGTAATGATTGTGGATGATCAGCCATGATCACATTGAATGGCGGTGCGGGCTCGAAGGGCCGAACGGCCTACTCCTGCACCTATTGTCTATAAAACTGCACTGTCTGGCACCGACAAACATTCCACTCTCAAAATCACTGAGATCACATTTCATCTCCATGGTGATGCTTGTTTGGAGACAGAACGCACCCTGTTTTAAGGAACAGGACATGGAGAGAATCGCTGATAACGCTGTGGGTTTAGTTAATGATTATCACCAGGAGCTGACTGAACATTAACCAGGGTGTGTTCATTACTTACAGAACCCGTAACACAGCCTTACCGGGACAGGGTGGTAACAGAATCTGGAGCCGCGGTACCGGGTAAGAAGCTTTTTTTACTGAAATATAAACATCACAAAGGCAGTTAGCCCCTTAAATGAGACTGAGAACTTATTCAGTTGTTCAGCAATTGAACTGTAGCGAAACGCTTTTGAAAGGATTAATAATTCCCTTCAGCTAATTGAATACATCGACTTCCTGTGCATGTCCCGCGGGAAACCGGTGTAGTTGGAGGTGTTATCGGAAACGCCGCTCTTTCAACCCAGCTCCGAATCATCTCCGAAGGATCGGGAGGTGCGAGCTTCCCGCATCTCGGAACTGTCCCCGGGCTACCGCTTGCAACAGCGGGAAGCCGATCCGTCCACACTCGGGGCTTTACCGATCCCCGACCGAGAGAACTGAGGATTTGCTTTGTTCATTCCATCGCAGGCGGGATCGACACTATCTGTCTACCCTTTACGACATTTCGGTCGGTAGCTACTGGGAGAGAGAGAAATGATGAGAACTACTCACACTGCAGTTTATGGGGTGGGGGAGCGGGGAGGTGTGTAAAGATGTGTTGGTTCCATTATAGAATCGGTTGCTGAGACTGGTTGTGGATCACCGTCTGCGGTGTTGATTCCCTTCCGTCAGAAGTGTGTGGGTAGGGGGGAGATCAAAAGAAGGTTTAACAGAGAGACAACTGCACCGTGTGAGTTGTCCTGTGAGGAAAAGTCTGTGGTCTTGGCTTTTTTTTTCAGTGATTGAGAAGAATTCGATATGTCCTACGTTTACAGGGTGGTGCATACATTGCAGTTTTTTTTTAAAGTAACAGTGTACTTGATTGTATCCGTAGTAGTTTGGTGAAACCAGTGGGTTATTTGATGAGAAATAAAGTATCCTGCAGAATCATGACAGGGACGTCGACAAAATAGTTCCTGTTCTGGGTGGAACTGAAAGGAATTAAAGCACTCTCTCTCTCTCTCTCTCTCTCTCTCTCTCTCTCTCTCTCTCTCTCTCTCTCTCTCTCTCTCTCTCTCTCTCTCTCTCTCTCTCTCTGTCTCTCTCTCAATTTAAGGCGGGGGATTATATTTAAATTCACGTTAATTTCACCCCCACCTTAAATTCATCCATATTTTATGCATCATCATCAAGTTCTCTCTCATTGGTTCCATCACCTGTTACGTAACTGGGTGTCTGACCAGCAAAGATGGAAGAATCCATTGGAGTCTGGTGGTACTATTTTCAAACAGTGTTTATTAGTAGAACATTCAAATCAATATCAACAATGGAAATGTATAGATAATACACGTT
This sequence comes from Hypanus sabinus, assembly GCF_030144855.1. Taxonomy (NCBI): domain Eukaryota; kingdom Metazoa; phylum Chordata; class Chondrichthyes; order Myliobatiformes; family Dasyatidae; genus Hypanus; species Hypanus sabinus. The sequence continues at coordinate 87,173 of NW_026779085.1, forward strand.
AGCAGTACTAAACCTAAATGTGTGGGTATAATATTAATCAACAATAAACAAGCTCTATCGATATCTAGGGGATAATGAATTGTCATATGTGAATATAAAGTTCAGTTCAGTTCATACGTGCTGAGGTAGTTGTTGTTTGGTTTTGTTGTAATTGTGGGGAGAGAGAGAGGGGGGAGGGAGAGAGAGAGAGAGAGAGAGAGAGAGAGAGAGAGAGAGGGAGGGAGAGAGAGAGAGAGAGAGAGACAGAGAGAGAGAGAGACAGAGAGAGAGAGAGAGAGAGAGAGAGAGAGAGAGAGAGAGAGAGAGGGAGAGAGCAAACAGTGACAGCTACAGTCAGTCAAACCTTCCTTTACGTTCTTGATCCGTCGATGTGCTGTGGCCATTCAGGTATGACCCCTCTATCCTTCAGCTAGACCGGTCTTCTGGGGTGGACTCATCACCCAGGCAAGGGCAGACACATACACAAGCCCCCACCGGCCCTGCTATAAACACTGAGTTAAACTGACCGATCCTTTGTTCGGTCCCCGATGCCCCACACTTTCTCGTGGGTTCCAACACTCAAGCAGTGCTCACTAATGTGTCTCCTGGTGTGTCCGAGGGGTGTCTCCCCAGACCTCACTTTTATCCCCACTCACGGGGTTTCAAATGTCAATCAGTTTTGAATGGCTTCGTGCATCAAACCAGCCCACTCCGGCTGTCCATTGAGGATTTTTAATGAACAGTATGGTACCAAGTAAACAGCCCTCTCCGGAGCCATAAATCTTTCAGGAGTCATAATATGGTGGAACAACAAGTCTCTCTCTCCCGGTGTTATCTTTCCCTTATCTGAAGCAAACGTTCCAGTCCCAGTCTGTTTTCCCCTTTGTCTCTCTTTCTCTCTCATTAGCAGCGTGGTAATAGTTTGTTATTCTCCCGGGAGGGGGGAAAACATGGGCAACTCTGTACCCTTCTGCCCATCAGAGTTGTTCATCCTTCATAACACACCCTATAATTCGTTATCTTCCTCACCGGGACAAAGTTATCCCTAACATCCCACAAGAGGTCCTTCAACATCTACGACATGTCCATAATACATTTCCCTGCAAAAACATCATCCCAATTCACACCCACAGTTCTAGCCTTATAGCCTCATAATTTGCCCTTCCCCAATTAAAAATTGTCCTGTCCTCTCTGATTCTAACCTTTTTCATGATAATGCTATCAGTGAGCGGTGGTCACTGTCCCCCAGATGCTCACCCACTGACAGATCTCTGACCTGACCCGGTTCGTTACCTAATACTAGATCTGGTATGGCATTCCCCCTAGTCGGCCTGTCAACATACTGTGACAGGAATCCATCCTGGACACACTTAACAAACTCTGCCCCATCGAAACCCTCGGAACTAATCAGGTGCCAATCAGTATTAGGGAAGTTAAAGTCACCCATGATAACCACCCTGTTACCACCCTGTTATTTTTGAATCTTTCCAAAATCTGCCTCCCAATCTGCTGCTCGGTATCTCTGCTGCTACCAGGAGGCCTAAGGAATACCCCCAATAGAGTAACTGCTTCCTTGCTGTTCCTGACTTCCATCCATACCGACTCAAAACGGGATCCTGCTACATTTGCCACCCTCTCTGTAGCTGTAATTTTACCCCTGACCAGTAATGCCACCCATCCATTCCTGCCCTGGTGCCAACTAAGTCTCTGTAATGCACACTACATCATAATTCTATGTATGTATCCAAGCTCTCAGTTCATCACGTTTGTTACTGATGCTTCTTGCATGAAAGTACCACCATCAGTTTAGCCCTTCTACCTTACTACCTTTACACCTTTTATTCTGCTTATCTTTCCTGAAAGCCTCTCTAAATGTTAGATCTGGCTTTACTCCATGCACTTCTTTCACTGCTCTGTCGCTCCGGGTTCCAACCCCATTGCAATTTATATTAAACCCTCCCGAACATTGCTAGCAAACCTACCTGCAAGGATATTGCTCCCCCTCGAGTTCCAGTGCAACCCATCCAATCTGTACAGGTCCCGCCTCCCCCAGAAGCGATCCCAATGATCCAAAAATCTAAAACCCTGCCCCCTGCACCAACTCCTCAGCCACGCATTCAACTCATCCATTTCTTACCATCACTATCACGTAGCACTGACAGCAATCCTGAGAACCCCACCCTGGAGGTCCTGTTCTTCGGCCTTCTGCCTAGTTCCCGAAACTCACACTTCAGGACCTCATCCCTCTTCCTGCCTACGTCATTGGTACCAACATGTATCATGACTTGACAGACAGACAGACATACTTTATTGATTCCGAAGGAAATTGGGTTTTGTTACGCTCGCACCAAGAAAGAACAGTGTAGAAATATATCAATATAAAACCATACATAATTAAATAATAATAGTAATTATGCCAAGTGGAAATAAGTCGAGGACCAGCCTAGTGGCTCAGGGTGTCTGACACTTCGAGGGAGGAGTTGCAAAGTTTGATGGCCACAGGCAGGAATGGCTTCCTATGATACTCAGTGTTACATCTCGGTGGAATGAGTCTCTGGCTGAATGTACTCCTGTGCCTAACCAGTACATTATGGAGTGGATGGGAGACATTGTCCAAGATGGCATGCAACTTGGACAGCATCCTCTTTTCAGACACCACCATCAGAGAGTCCAGTTTGGCCCTCATAACATCACTGGCCTTACGAATGAATGTTGATTCTGTTGGTGTCTGCTACACTCAGCCTGTTGCCCCAGCACACAACAGCAAACATGATAGCACTGGCCACCACAGACTCGTAGAACATCCTCAGCATCGTCCGGCAGATGTTAAAGGTCCTCAGTCTCCTCAGCAAGTAGCGACGCTCAGACCCTTCTTGTAGACAGCCTGTGTTCTTTGACCAGTCCTGTTTATAGTCCATTCGTATCGCTAGGTATTTGTAATCCTCCACCATGTCCACACTGACCCTTGGATGGAAACAGGGGTCACCGGTGCCTTAGCCCTCCTCAGGTCCACCACCAGCTCCTTAGTCTTTTTCACATTAAGCTGCAGATGATTCTGCTCGTACCATGAAACAAAGTTTCCCACCGCAGCCCTGTACTCCGCCTCACCTCCCTTGTTGTTGCATACAACTGTGGCAGACTCATCAGAAAACTTTTGAAGGTGGCAAGACTCTGTGCAGTAGTTGAAGTCCGCGGTGTAGATGGTGAAGAGAAAGGGAGACAGGACAGTCCCCTGTGCTGCTAACCACTCTGTCTGACACAAAAGTGTTGCAAGCGCATGTACTGAGGTCTTCCAGTCAGGTAATCTTCTGGTTATTTTCCCTCTCATACCAGAATGTCATGCACACGAGCAAAGACATCCCAGACCCTGGCACCAGGAAGGCAACAAAACATGCGGGTGTCCTACTCACATCCACAATATCTCTTGTCTTCTCCCCTGACTATGGAGTCTCCAATGACGACAGCTCTCCTCCACTCCGTCCCACCCTTCTACACCACAGGGTCAGACTCAGTGCCAGAGGCCCTGCCACCGTGGCTCACACCTGGTCGGACGTCCTCACCAACCGTATCCAGGACGGTAAACTTATTATTCAGGGGAATGGCTACAGAGGTGCTCTGCACTACCTGTCTACTCTCCTTCGCTTTCCCCCCTCGGACTGTCACCCAACGACCTGTTTCCTGCAGCCTAGGAGTGACTACCTCCCTGTAGCTCTCATCTATGTCTGCCTCATTCTCCCTTATGTGGCGAAGGTCATCCAGCTGCTGCTCCAGACTCCTCACACGGTCTTCCAGATCGCCCAGCCGCATACACTTCTGGCAGATGTGACTCTGCGGGAGAGGGGAGTTCCCCCAAGACTACCGCATCACTGTCTCAGGAGGCATTGTAAAGACTAACTGGGAACAAGGTCGTTCACCGCCTCTTCTTGTCGAAGCCTCTCGAGTCAAAGCCTCAAAGCTCCACTCCTTCACTGGCTCACTCACTAACTGGCCGCTTTCGCTGTTGCAACCTGTGCTTATTAGACTTCCTGTTGCCTTCCCGGCAGCTTGAATCAGTCTGGCCATTCTCCCCCCCCCCCCGGTCTCTCTCATACACATGGCGTTTTCCCGTCCATCACTGACACTCACCGGATGTTTGCTGTTTGTATTTCGCACTATTGTCTATAAACGAGACAGTTGTGCGTGACAATCCCAGAGATATTCACACAACTCCGTCTGGAACCAACAATCATTCCGCTGTCAAAGTCACTGAGATCACATTCTTCCCCAATCTGATGTTTGTTCTGAACAACACCTGGATCTCCTGCATGATTTTCATAAAGTAACTGAGCTGGTGTCACGTGATTTATTGATCAGAATTATCGAGCTGGTGTACAGGTGCACTTCAAAAAATTACCACTGAGTTTATTTCCGAATTAGACAACCCACTCACCCCCATCTCGGGTGTTCTCAAGAATGAGATCTGGATCTATTTATTCATAACCCCTGTTTCCCACAACTGGATGCCGCAGACCAGACCGTGAACTAAACACTGTCGTGATGACAAGGGTGGGTTAATCTTAAGGGAACATAAAATCCTGGAATCTGTGCATATTAATCGCGAAGAGCAAATACATTTGAACACGGCACTGTATCGCATTTCCCTGTCGCAGACGGGATATTGAGGCTGAAAGAGCAGCTAAAACTGTTTTATCGGCGACACACAGGCATCATGGAAATGGTAATGTGGAGCACAGAAAAACTGAATTCACCTCGTCAGGGGAATTGTACCGTGAGGCAATCAGGCAGTGCAGACAAGCCCCGTGGACGTGCCCCTGAAAAAGTAAATATACCACTCTAAGTATACACCGAGTGAGAGGGATGACCTATCAGCTGGAAGCACAACCTCTGTTGTCTCTGGCTCGGAAGGGAACAGAAATGAAGAGGTCTACCGTGTGTATAAAAGATTTCATAGTCAGAGAAACAGAGACGAGATTCTGGAATTATTTTGCCTCCCAGGTGGCAGGGTCAGGGATGTCTCAGATCGGGTACATGGCATTCCATGGGGGGGGGGGTGAGCAGCCAGATAGATGCCTTGGTGCATACTGGCACCAATGACGTGGGCAGGAAAAATGAAGGGGTTCCTGGGAGATATTATAGGAAGCTCGGTAGAAAGCTGAGAAACAGGATCTACAGGGTAGTAATCTGTGAATTGATGGAATGCCATGTGCCAGCGAGGACAAGAATGGAATGATTTTGCAGTGGCTGAGGAACTGGTGCAGGAGGCAGAGGTTCAGATATATGGACGATTGGGATCTCGGCTGGGCAAGGTGTGACCGGTACAAAAGGGATGAGTTACACCAGAATCCCAGGGGAACCAAGATCCTTGCGGGCGGGCAGGTTTTCCAGAACAACTCAGGAGGGCTAATTTTGCAGGGGGATGGGTACTGGAGATATAATGCTGAGAATGGGGTAGTTGGTTCATAAACAGAGGCAGATTGCAGTGATTCTGCTAGAAAGGGGAGGCTGATGATAGGGCAGAATTGCAGCCAATGGGATGAGTTGCAATGTAAAAGGCAGACAGAATGGGAAAGGGAGAGTACGAGACTGACGGTGTGACGGTTGAATGCGAGCAGTACGGGGAATAATAGACGGATGCAGCATATTGACAGATTGGCATGCATGAGATTGTGGGCGTCACTGAATCGTGGCTGAAAGAATATTTTAGCTGGGAGTTTAACATCAAATGATACACACTGTATGGAAAGGACAGACAGGTCGGCAGAAAGGGTGGAGTGACTCTTGGTGGAAATGAAATCTAATCATTCGAAAGAGGTGACATAGGGTAGGAAGGTTTTGAATCATTGTGGATAGAACTAGGAAACTGCAAGGGTACAAAGACTCTGATGGGGATTATATACAGACTCCCACACAGTAGTAATGACATGGTCTGAAAATTACAACGGGAGATAGAAAATGTATGTTAAAGGGACAACGTTACGGTAGTCATGGGATATTTTAACATGGTAAAATCGTGTTGCTATGGTGTTTTATTACCCCACTTGTCATCATAGTGTTTCTAGACTTTCCACCAGTTCAATATTGTCCAGAAAATTGCCTGAATTTACGGATGCGTGTTTTTTTTCATTCTGTGTAATTTTGTGAGGATAGTCGGTGTATATCTGGCAATGATATTTAAAATTGAAAAATCCTGTAGTAAATCTCACTGGCAGTTGTTAAAACTGTGGACGTCTACACTTACTGGGCAATTCTTATCTACTTCCCGTACCAAATAATGTGGCCACTGAGCGTCCGTTCGGGGTTTACCGCGGCTGTACCCCGTCCAAATCCGATGTTCGGCTTTCAGTGACGCTGTTCTGCACCCTGGCTTTGGAGCGCATGGCTGTTTAAGATACTGTCACCTTACAGCATAATTCACTGGACCAACAATTCGGTAATCAGATACCGGACGAGCCCCCAATTTGTCACGTACCCCGTAACTGGGTGTCTAACCAGCAGTTATTTTATTAGTAAAATGCACAAATCAATATCAACAATGCAAATATATAGATAATACACGTTAGCAATACTAAACCAAAAAGTGTGGGTATAATAATAATCAATAATAAACAAGCTCTATCAATGTCTAGGGGATAATGAAATGTCATATGTGAATATACCGTACAGTTCAGTTCATACGTGCTGAGGTAGATGTTGGTCGTTGTGTTCTAATTGTTGGAGAGAGAGAGAGAGAGCAAGATGTAACAGCTGCAGGCAGGCACACTTCCTTTACGTTCCTGATCCGTCGATGTGTTGTGGCCATACAGGTATGACCTCTCTGTTCTTCAGCTAGACCGTTCTTCTGTGGTGGAATCGTCACTCTGGCATGAGTTGACACACACACAAGCCCCCATCGGCCCTGCTATAGCACCGTGAGTTAAACTGACCGATCCCTTTGTTCGGTTTCCGAACCCCTACACCTTCCAACAAGCAGTGCTCAATAGTTGTGTTTCTGAAGGGTGTCTCCCCAGACCTCACTTGTATCCCTACTCATAGAGTCTCAGTTGTCCATCAATTTTGAATGGCTGTGTCCATCAAACCAGCCCACTCCGGCTGTCCACTGAGGAATTTTAATGAACAGAATGGTACAAGGTGAACAACCCTCTCAGAAGACATAAGTCTTTCAGAAGTCATAATATGGTGGATCAACAAGTCTCACTCCCCTGCTTTGTCTCTCTCTTATCTGCAGCAGATGTTCCAATTCCAGCATGCTTTCTCTTACATCTCTCTCTCTCATTAGCAGCATATCAACAGCAACGGTTTGTGATTCTCCAAAGGGGGGCGAGGGTCATGGGCAGCTCTGCACCCTTCTTCTCATCGGAGCTGTTCATCCTTCGTAACACCCCCATCATTCTGATAATTTTCACTAAGGTATAAATTATCTAATACAGCGTCTTACAGGATTACAGAGTTTAACAAAAATACAGAAGTGTTCTTAACTACAAAGGTAATACAATTATACATTCAACTTAGCATCACCTTTAATATGTTGTATCTCAACATCTAACTCCTGTAGCATCAGACTCCAATCCAACAACCGCACACCTCCTTTCTTTTCGTCAGTAAAAACAAATTACCAAAGGGCTGTGATCCTAGCACAAAATGTGAAGTATACTGTGGTACATTACAGAAATTTGTGCAAATACCAATCTCTATTTTACTTTCAAACCCAACAGTCAATCTTCCATGGTGTTGTCTTGATTATTCACATGCTTTGTCAAATTCCCTCCAAACCAGATCCTGCCATTCAACGTGGCACCTGTACAATCTTTGCCACTTAACTCTCACATGGTTAGCTTGCTCACCAGTGTGGAATACTCCTTTCATAGGAGTTATCTTATCACCAATATTTTCCAAACTTAGCCCATTCTCTGAACTTCCACACAATTCTTTATTTTTGAGCAAGTCATTAATTCTATCTTCAGGACCCTTCATTCTATTAATTTCCAATTTAAAATCCCTCTTTGTCAAAACAACACTTTTGGTTCTGTCTCTCCCAATCACCTCCTTGAATAACATCAGGCAGTTGTTTACCTTTAAATTCCAAAACAAACTGTAATTGATTCACAGGCATCTTGTTAACAAGCCATTTTTCCTTCAGCCTGGTTACTGCTTCTAAACCAATCCACAGTTTAAATTTTCTTTATTCAATTTAGGAACAACACCTTTCCCTTCTCCTTCAATAATATTCACATCACCATCTTTCATCTCCTCACTAACTTTTAACACACCTTTTAATACAAACAACTGAGAATTCTCACTTTCCACTGGTACCAAGGTTAACCCTTTCTTCACTAAACCAAGTCCATCTCACCCAAAATGTCTGCATTCCTATTCAACTAAATCAGATATCTCAGACTTTTTCTGAGCTTCAATACGAGGTTCTGTATCCTGTGACTCCACCATAACTGTGACTCACTTCAACAACCTGAACACAAGCAAACGGGATATCTGCCTCTTCTAGGCTTCCAATACCAGTCCCATTTTCAAACTCTAAGTTCCCCTGATCCTCCCATTCACTCTCTGGGCAACTCCCCTTCGGAGTAAACTCAACCCTGCCGGTTAAAACAACTCCATCTGCTAACCCAGCAGACTCCCATCAAGGTAATGGCATCCTTTTCATCTAGTACTGCCCTAACATCATTATCGGGAACATATTTAAATTTTTCCACTTCTTCAAACAGTTCTGTCAAGGCAGACAGATCATCCGTGTCCAACCCTGGACCTTCTAACTGCCTCATCTGTTTCTCATCCTTACTCTGTGCCTGTATAAATTCCCTCTTGGCTAAGGTTAAATCTACCTCATCTCCTTTACCTTCTTTCACCTCCCTATTCTCCTCTTTACCATCCCCTAACCCCTCTAGATACAGGGTCGGTAAAAACGTCTCAGCCAAATCAACAGTGGACTCATTTAAACTGTCTTCTTTCTCAGCCGCCTTTCTCGACATGCTGCGAGTGATTGCGCATGCGGGATAGCTCTTAGAATTTAGGGCCGGGTCCTCAGCACTCACAGGCTTACTTGTCAGCTTCACTGCTGAACACACGTCACCACCTGTTAAATCACTACCAAGAAGGACGTCCACGCCGTCTCTCGGTAATTCTGCCCGCACTACTACTTCAACAGGTCCAAATAGCAGATCACATTGTAAAATGATCCTGTGCAAAGCTACAGCTTCTGTCTCTTTTCCTATGCCTCTAAATACCACCTCTCCAGTTTCAGGACCGAAATCCAGCACCTTACTTAGGATCAATGACTGGTCATCCCCAGTATCCCTCCAGATTCTCACTGGAACTGGGGTTTCTCCTTCTTTCACAGACACCGTCCCTTCCAAAATAAATTTCTGACGGCCCTCTGGTACTCTATCTACATTTGCCTTCCTCGTTGATCTGCTGATCGACTCAATGCATCCTGTAGGGATTGCTGTTTTCCCTTTTCCTGTCTCCTTTTTCGGAGCAAAGCACTGAGATGCAATATGACCAAACTTTCCACAATTATAACAGGTCAAGCCAGGAACCTTCCTGCCAGCTTGCTTGTCCTCCTCCTTATCTTTACCACTAGCTCCCAGCTTATTCTCTACCTTAGCCCGTGGACTTTCTCTACCGTCTCTACTGCCTTTCTGGTAACTCTTAATTTAAGAATCAAATCCCGGACGAGCCCCCAATTTGGTTATGTACCCCGTAACTGGGTGTCTAACCAGCAGAGAAAGAAGTATCCGTTGGAGTCTGGTGGTACTATTTTCAAACAGTGTTTATTAGTAAAATACACAGATCAATATCAATAATGCAAATATATAGATAATACACGTTAGCAATACTAAACCGAAAAGTGTGGGTATAATAATCAGCAATAATAAACAAGCTCTATCAATGTCTAGTGGATAATGGATTGTCATATGTGAATATAACGTACAGTTCAGTTCATACTTGCTGAGGAAGATGTTGGTCGTTGTGTTATAATTGTTGGAGAGAGAGAGTGTGTGAGAGAGAGAGAGAGAGAGAGAGAGAGAGAGAGAGAGAGAGAGAGAGAGAGAGAGAGAGAGAGAGAGAGAGAGAGAGAGAGAGGGAGAGAGAGAGAGAGAGAGAGAGAGAGAGAGAGAGAGAGAGAGAGAGAGCAAGATGTAACAGCTACAGGCAGGCAAACCTTCCTTTACGTTCTTGATCCGTCGATGTGTTGTGGCCATTCAGGTATGACCCCTCTGTCATTCTGTGGTGGACTTGTCACTCTGGCATGAGTGGGCACACACACGAGCCCCCACCAGCCCTGCTATAACACTGTGAGTTAAACTGACCGATCCTTTGTTCGGTCCCGATGCCCCACACCTTCACGTGGGTTCCAACATTCAAGCAGTGCTCAATAGTGTGTTCCTGGTGTGCCTGAAGGGAGTCTCCCCAGACCTCACTTTTATCCCTTCTCACGGGGTTTCAGTTATACATCAATTTTGAATGACTGTGTCCATCAAACCAGCCCACTCCAGCTGTCCACTGAGGAATTTTAATGAACAGAATGGTACAAGGTGAACAACCCTCTCAGAAGCCATAAGTCTTTCAGAAGTCAGAATATGGTGGATCAACAAGTCTCACTCCCCTGCTTTATCTCTCTCTCTTATCTGTAGCAGATGTTCCAATTCCAGCATGTTTTCTCTTACATTCTCTCTCTCATTAGCAGCATAGCAACAGTAACGGTTTGTGATTTTCCAAAAGGCGGGGTGGGGAGGGGGGAGATGGGCAACTCTGCACCCTTCTGCCCATCAGAACTGTTCAACCTTCGTAACACTGGCAAATCCACATCTGACATTATTCCAAATGCATAATATTTCATCAGAGTTGAGAGCGCCCTTCCTTCTGCTCACTCTGTGCAATAAACCCACAGCGATCTTTGCCCTGAGCTGTCGCTGGAGTTTATAATCTGACAATAAACTGGTCCCAAGTTGAGCAATAACTCAAAGCGACGGCACCAACCGAACGCAACCAGGATGCGGGTTATGATTCCTCTCTGGAGGTGGTAAAATGTCGCGCACTGAAGTATTAATTCTAGTTCGGACCACAAGTTAGAAAAACTCATTCAAGCAAGGTGAGTCTTTATGTGGTTTAACACAAGCGTTGTGGAACAAGGTGTGGCGTTACATGCTGAATAGACTGAAGTTCAGGTTTATGAGCGTGTTATCAACTGAACTTTGCTCAGGGTGTGTTCACTTACTGGTAGGGACATAAAATTCAGATACTCGGATTCATTGAAACTAGACCTAGGAGTCCTGCATCAGGTAGGAACATGGACTGTATCCGGCAATGTTATGGTGTTTTAATAATCCTACTTGTAACGGCAGTACTTCTAATATTTCTACCATATCAATATTACCACTGAAATCGCGCGGCTTTAAGTATCTGCGAGCTCGATTATTCTGTATGTGTTTCTTCAGCGAAGACGAGGTAGATCTGACGGTGATATTTATATTAACAAATAATGTGATAATTCTTACTGGCCGTAGACCAAAATAGCAAATTCTACACTCAGTGGGCGCTTTACCATGTACCTCCTGTACCTAATAATGTGGCCACTGAGTGCATGTCCGGGAGCATCTGCTGCTGTTACCAGTCGGCTTCAATGCTGACCTCTACTCTGTGTTCGCTGGAACACGATAAAGACGGGAAGTTGATTGTATTCGCTGTCATTTAGATGAAAGTGAGGAGATTTTATCCGCTGGTGGTTACATAAATGAATTAAGCTTATGCTGGGGACATCGAACATCACCTGGATTCTGAACAGGAATGTGGGGAACATGTTTGCTGCTGTAAGGGGAAACTGTTTTTTTTCCACTGAGGTGGAACTAGTGTCACTTTTCCTCAGAGGAAAAGAGAAGAAGAGTTTCCTGTCAATGTGGTTCATTCGGCAGCGCACAGATCCTTGACAGGCAACGGAGTGAAATGTTGCAGCCGGTCGCAGGGATGTGTCACTGAGATCACGGTCCAGTGTGATCATAGAGAATGGCGGAACAGGACTGAGGGGACGAATGTCCTGTTACTACATCAATAGACCAGTAGCACATTCTGACAAATAAGAGACCCAGTGTATTTAACAATTGATGTTTTTCCTTCGATCTCAGACGAGGAACGGTAGATGTATTTGTAAAATAAGGCAATGCCTGCCAAATTGGCCGGCGGGATATGATCATAATTTCATATAATTCTACTTTGCCATGGTAACTTGTTTCCAGTAAGTGAGCAATAATCTGAAGGAGAAGGGCGTTCTTATCTCGCTGTTGACTTTGACCGGTTGTTATCTCTGGGAGATGGTTATCTCGGCACAGTTGCTCCACAATCGGCCCATTATTGTAATGGACCAACTGTGGACTTCTGTTAAAACTGGTTCTTTCTGAACAGGCTGAGCTTCAAGTCAGCTCCAGGCAGCTGGGGCAGACTTAGGGAATGCCCAGTGTTCAAAAATAAACCAAATATAAAAATGACTCCAAACGCATAATATTTTACAATCCCCCTTCCTTCTGCTCTCTCTGTGCAATAAACCCACAGCGATCTTTGTCCTGAGCTGGAGTTTATAATCCGGCAATAAACTGCTCCCAAGGTGAACAATAAATCAAAGGGACAACACCAACAGAACCGAACCAGGATACGGGTAGTGCTCCCTCCCTGGAGCAGATCAAATTTTCGAGAGAACGGTAATCATAGCATCGGGCAGTGAAGTCGTACTTTTGGCTCGAACCACATATTAGAAACTAGTTTTTGCGTTTTTCACGGCAAGCGTTGTGGAGCGAGGTGCGGTGTTACATGCTGAATAGACTGAAGTTCAGGTTTATGAGCGTGATATCAACTGAACATTGCTCAGGGTGTGTTCACTTACTGTTAGGGACAGAAAATTCAGATGCTCGGATTCACTGAAACCAGACTCAGGAGTCCAGCACCGGGTAAGAACAGAGACTGTACTGGGCTGTGTTATGGTGTTTCAATAAGCCCACTTGTCACGGGAATTATTTCTAGTTTTTCTACCGTATCAATACTATCAGTTGTTGTTCCAGGGGAAGCTGAAACAGGTGAAGACAGATGAGGTTATTTTTATGAGGTGGAACAATTTTCAATGGAAATGAGGAGCAGAGTTTGGTGTTTTCAATGTTTTAACTTCCGCAGGGCAGAGATTCTGGACAGGCAAGGGAGTAAAGTGTTACAGGCGGTCGCAGGGACGTGTCTCTGAGTTCTTAGTCCAGCTGTGATCATAGAGAATGGCGGAACAGGATGAGGGAGTGAATGTCCTTTTACTAATTCCACACTCTATGTGGTGTAACTTGTGTGTGTTTGGAATTCTCTTCCTCAAAGGAAACGAGAAGCAGGGATTATTTTCAGTGAGCTTAATTCCGCAGCGGAGATTTTTGACAGGCAAGGGAGAGTGATGTTGCAGACTGTCGCAGGGATGAGTCGCTGAGATCACAGTCCCCTGTGATCATAGAGAATGATGGAACAGGACTGAGGGGGCGAATGCCCTGTCACTAATTCAACTTAACAGCAGCACACTCTGACAGAGAAGAAACGCAGTGAAATTAACGTTTTTACCCATCGTCCTCTGACGAGGAACGGTACAAGCTCTTGTAAAATAAACGCGAAGCTGGTGGATGTATGTGCGAAGTAAACGGGTTGCCAGACAAATTCGCCAGCGAGATATGATGATAATTTCATTTGATTGCTACTCTGATGTGGTAACTTGTTCCCAGTAAGTGAGCAATAAGCTGAAGGAGAAGGCCGTCCATATCTCGCTGTTGACTTTGACCGGTAGTTATCTCTGGGAGATGGTTATCTCGGGACAGCTGCTCTCCAGTCGGCCCATTACTGCAATGGTCCAACTGCGGACTAATGTGAAAGATGGCTCTTTATAAACAGGGTTACCTTGAAGTCTGCTCCAGGCAGAGGGGGCACAGTTAAATCTGGAGAAAAGGAATGCCTACTGTTCATGAGGGAACATTATTCCAAATACATAATATTCCATCAGAGTTGAGAGCGCCCTTCCTTCTGCTGTCTCAGTGCAATAAACCCACAGCGATCTTTGCCCTGAGCTGTCGCTGGAGTTTATAATCTGACAATAAACTGGTCCTAACTGGTACAATAAATTGAAGTGACGACGCCAACCCAACCGGACCAGGATGCGGGTTGTGATTCCTCTCCAGAGCAGATCAAGTGTTCTGGAGAGAGGAAATTACTGCCCCGCTTGCACTGTAGTATTAATTCTGGTTAAAAGTGACATTGTTCATGGAAATCAAGCTTTTATGTGGTTTAACACAACCATTGTGGAACAAGGTGTGGCGTCACATGCTGAATAGACTGAAGTTCAGGTTTATGAGCGTGTTATCAACTGAACATTGCTCAGGGTGTGTTCACGTACTTACAGGGACATAAACCTCAGATGTTCGGATTCGCTGGAAACAGAATCAGGAGTCCAGCACCAGGTAAGGACAGGTTCAGATGGGAAATGCTATGGTGCTTTATTACGCCCACTGGTCGCCCAGACAAGGAGGATAGGGAGACCAGTGCGGAGAGTACAAGTATACACAGGCATTTTAACGTAAGGGAGGAGACAGTGTTGGGTCTCTTAGAGTGCATTAAGACGTAAAAGTCTCCAGGCCCAGATGGGATATATAACACGTTACAGAGAGAGGCAAGTGAAGAGATTGCTGGGGTCTTGACCAATACACTTGTGACCAGTCTAGCCACAAGCAAACTCCGGGAGAATTGTCTAGTACCTCATATTGATCCGTCATTCAAGACGTGATCCAGGGAATAATCCTGATGAACATTGAAACTGTCGAGAGACAGTCGGCTATGAACCAAGTGCTGATAAATGGGACCAGTGTAGACAGTGAGTGGATGGTCAGAACAGGTAAGGCCGGCCAAAGGCTGTTCCCGTGCTCTGTGACCCTCCACTCCGAACACGCTGAATTAAAGATGGTGGCACCACAAGGCATTGATTTCAAAACTCCACACACCTCTGCAACGTGAAATAAACCAGACTGAATCCCTTTGTCACCACTGCGAATATCTGTTTCTGTCAAGGTAACATACAGATTGGACACGTCAGCAACACAACTGGCAATTGACGACGTTCCTTTGTCTTCATCGATTAATGTTGCTTCCTTGCAGCAAAACTAACCCTCTGACTGAGTCAGAATCAGTGATTTAAACCTGTCCCAAAATTCAGATGTTCAGACCTGGAGTCCAGCACCAGGTCTGGACAGGGTCATAGGGGAAATGCTATGGTGCTTTATTACGCCCACTGGTCGCCCTCGCAATGCTATTGTTTCTGTCAGTTCAATATTGTCCTTAGGGTTGCGTGGATTAACGAATAAGTGTGTTTTATTCTGTTTGTGTGTTTTTTGTTTTTACAAATACTTTATATATCTGGCAGTGATATTTAGGATAGAAATTCCTATAATAAATCTCACTGACAGTTGATAAAAGTATGGAAGTCTACACTCAGGGGGCCAGCTTTTATGTACCTCTGTTCCTAATGATGTGACCCTGAGTGAATGCTCAGGGTTTACTACGGCTGCACCCCGTCCACATTCTATGTTCGGTGCTCAGTGACGCTCTCTTGCTCTCCGCTGTTGGAGTGCGTGGTTATTTGAGTTCTTGCCGCTTTCCACTAATCAGTCTGCCCAATCTCACTGAGCTCTCCCATTAATGCCGCCTTTAGAACCGCTGTTCACTAGATTTCCTTTGGTTTGATTCCGGACCATTCTCAGTAAACTGAGAGATTTATACTTGAGAATCTAAGCTGCTGATCAGTTTCCGTAACACTCAGACCTCCCGGTCTGGCACCAGCGATCATTCCACGGATAACGTCACTTACCTCACATTTATGTCCTATTCAGATGTTTGGGCTGAATAACCAATGAACCTGTTGACCATATCTGCATGTGTTTGTGCTTTGAGTTGCAAGCAGATGATTAAGAGATTCGCATTAATGAGCTGGTATACTCTTGTACCTACCGAAGAGGCCATTTAGTGCATTTCCCATTTAGGCAAACCCTCACCCATCTCGAATATGAACACGGATGAGATCAGGGCCTGATTGTTGACGATTTGCATGTTTCTAATAACAGGCTGTCTCAGGCAAGGCAGTGGACAAAACACAATTCCAAGGTGGGGATAATCTGGAGAGAGAGAGACCCGTCACTGTTCCCACTAAACTGCGCGTCTGCAGAACCAAAATGCTCCCGCGAACGGAGCCTTTGTTGTAGCGCAGATGGAATTAAACACTGTCGGATAAACGTTTATGAAACCTGATTTTTTTTTGTACTGCATTTTTATCCTATACTTTATTTAGTAATTACAATCAAAAGAATGTTTGTTTTTTTCTCGTCTGTCTTCATCCTAAAATATTCATAGATGAATTTTACAAAAGAGGACACAACAACGATGTTGTGCTTTTTTCAGGCTGTGTGAAAATTCCCGGCTCAGAGCAATGGTTAATCCACGCAGCTGCAAAAATAGTAATTAGAGGGAACATTGGAGATGAAGCATGTTGCATTCTATGCATATTAATCACTATTGAATATTGTACATTATCGTGCTTTCTGTTATAGAGGAGATGTTAAAAGTCAATAGAGTGGACAAAACAGTTTCACCGGGAACCTCTCTGGTATCCAGGAAATAATAATGAATAACGCAAGAAAAATTATTAATAATTTCGCCTTGCCCGTGGGAGCGTACTGTGAGGCAATGTTGCTCAGCTGCTTAACAATATAGAACTAATTCTGAGCAGCGAACAACTAGACGGTCAATTTACTATAAATTCAAGAGCTTTTCGTTTTCGTCTCTCGAAATATGACTATTAATGCCCCGATAATCACTTTTATTACATTTTCAGAACACTGTGTGTAGTACAACCCCCATTATAGGTATGAGCAAGGATGAGATCTGGGACAAATTGCGCAATTAAGCGTTCAACATATCACGCATCATCCTGGATAATACCAGTTCTGATACTGGGTCTTCCACAGATGCAATCTGCTGTACCGAGTTTCCAGCACTTTATAAGAGGACGTAGGAATATGGCATTGGGGCGAAAAAAAATCAACCATGATTGAATGATGGAGGAGACTCGATGGACTGAATCACTTCATTCTGCTCTGAAATCTTATCATGACTGAATGATGAGTCCTTCGTATCCCGTATCAGGATTTGTGACGTGTGAGGGACAATTAATGATTTGTTCAATGAGATCTTTTTATTTGTCTTCAGCGTTTAAATATCTGTGAGATTCGCTTTTGAAAAAAATGAGCAGAAATATTTTTTTTCTCCTTTGTATTGTTAATGTGTTTCATTATCTCTCTGGTTAAAGTTAGACCTGCGGTGAGAGATTTATTGGAAGAAAAGCCGACAGCTGGAAAGAAGCCACGACTGAGAACGAGGGAACAGCGACAAGTGAACCAGCCCGAGGACTGAGAGTACCAACTGAAGAGAAAAAGAGTTTTCATTGATTCAGTCAGGAGAAAGTCTGGTGAGTCTCATTCACTCGAACACTGGTCCTGTAAATATTACATATCTTTACAAAGGAAGGTACGAAATAGGTGGAATGCCTTGGTCAGACCAAGTTGCAATCACTCCAGGTCTGGTAATGTGCTTTCAGAAGCCCAGCTCTTTACAGTCACTCACATTCTCTGAGTGTTTGCTCATTTGAAGGTGCTGCATCTTCTGAAGAAGCTTTTGGTTAGTTCTGATGTTTCCTTGTTACATTATAATCATCTTAAAATGCGTTGACAATTTCCTCCCTTGATAAGAAGTCCCACGTGTGTCGAGTTGTAGTGATTGTAGAAATGTGGAATTACCATGAACTGCAGCAACATGCCTTTGATCCCATTGGCTATTGCAATCTGCAGTGATATACCGACCCTCGAATACATCGTCGCGTAGGCCTCTGCTGAGAACAGACCATTTATAAAGCAAAATATCCCAACACTGACTTTTATTCAGTCCTAACTAGCACATGGCAAACCATAATTTCCCTTGACATACCTTGGCCTCATCAAGTACATTTCTGGTAATTACATTGTCAGAACCTGTGAAGGTGACATTAAGCAGAGGTGGAAATTCAAAGTTATGTTCCCATGGATGTTGTGCATGGGACTTCAGTAAAGCCTTTGACAAGGTGTCACATGGCAGCTTGGTCTCGATGATCAGGTCCCATGCTGTCCGGAGAGAGCAAATTGGATGTATTCTAAATTAGCTTCAAGGTAGCAAGCAAAGAGTGGTGGTTGAAAATTTCTCCTCGCCATGGAGGCGAGTAATTAGCGGTGTGCCGTGGGGCTACAAGTTGGGACCTTTGATATTCGTTATTTTGTAGCAATAATTTGGATGCGGTTGCACAAGGATTACTTGACGGGTAAGTTCGCAGAATGCACAACGTTAGTAGTTGCTGTTCACAGAGAAGATTATCGTAGCATCTCGGGGATCTAAATGGACAGGGTCTGGTAAAGAGATTGCAAACCCAATCTGATCAGCAGTGGATTCATGCTGATGTTGGGGATCATGTGGAGGAAACAACCAGAGGAAGTGGATGAGGCAGGTGCAGTTCCATAATTCAAAAAGCATTTGGGGTGTGTAGATGGAGTGAAAAGGCCAGAAGGGAGATGGCCCCATCACAGGAAATTGTGACCATCTCAGTGGGCACTGTGGTTGTCATTGTCTCATTGGGCTGAACATTCTGAATTTGCATTTTATTGCTCTGTGACTCTGTCAGTAGATGCGCCAGGTATCAGTGAACAGGTATGGTGTGGAAGTGGTTACCAACAGGGAATGTTTGGTCTCCATGCCAAATGCTACAGGGGATGGAAATACTGTCATATTTGCAAAGTAGTCGTACTCTCTGACTCACTGTCTGCTTGTTGTGAAATTTAGAACCTCACCAGCAGGTGGAGCTGTCCTGCAGAGCGACCAAAGTGTGAACAAGACGACGACAATCAACAATCGCCAGTCAGACTCAGAATGGACAAAGGTATGATTACCGGGATCTTTGAATTAAACTTTTATCGCGTTTGTACACAATAATTCAGATGAAAAAACTGACAAAGGTGTTAACAGTGCATAGAAGAGTTTCATCCAGCAGTGTCATTTATCCCACTGGTAAAGCGGCCTTGAGTAATTGATCAACCCAACAGTTCCAGCGCAGGGACCTGACACCAGTGATGGTCGAATCACTCCGCTCATCATACAAAGCTTCAGCTGAGTGAAAGGAGCAGGGACTCCTGAATCAGGTGGTCGTGAGTGAAACAGAGACAGGAATGTGACAGTGATCTTGTGATTTATGTCCATGTTCAGGGTCAGGGTCCATTTCACCTCCAGACAGGCCCTGATATGTAAGACATCCTTAACTTTCACATAAAATTCAGAAGCAGATGATAGGAGCATTTCCGGGATTTCAGAGATTCTATGATGACACAGCATTTCAGGTTTTGGAAGGAAAGCTACCAACTCCCCCGTGGTTTTTCTTTCCTGCTCCGCAAAGGAGGAGGGGTGTCACCGAAATCTGTTTTCTGTAGCGGAGCGGAGATCATTGCCGGTGCTGGGAATGGCTGAGGATCAGGAGGCAGCTCATTGTAGATACATTTGTGATCTGCTTCGGAGTTTTAACACCCCAGTGAATGTCTGGACTGTGGAGAAATGGTGAACCTGAGTTTCTAAATATTTCCCTCTTGATATGATCTTCTACCTGAATTTAAATTCCCAGGATCTTGGCTGGGAAATCCGGCATAACCAATGACCAAATGTCTGTGTCACCTGTAGACATTGTGATTGTGCTCAAATCTGAGATTCCAGCTGGAATGAAAACGATGCTCCAGCCTGGAAACGGGTCCTTCGGCCCATATAATTCATGCTGATCTAAATGTCCCATTTTCCTGCAGTTTTCCCAAACTTCCCTCGTAAACTTCTTCTCCCCTTTTTCCTGCCCACATTCTCTCAATTTTGTAATTTTGTTTGTGTTTGCGGCCTCTTCCGGATGCATGTAATTTATACCCATCAGCTACCACGTGAAAAAATGCCCCTTTGGTCCCTTTTAAATCTCTGCCCTCGAGCCTCAGACTTCCTTACCCGGGCAAAAAGACTGTGACCATCTACCCTATCTGCACCCCTGATTACTGTATGTGTGTGTGTGTGTGTGTGTGTGTGTTGTGTGTGTGTGTGTGTGTGTGTGTGTGTGTGTGTGTGTGTGTGTGTGTGTGTGTGTGTGTGTGTGTGTGTGTGTGTGTGTGTGTGTGTGTGTGTGTGTGTGTGTAAGATCACCCTTCAAGCTCCTGAGCTCCAGGGCAAGCTGTCCCAGCCCAACCATATAACACAAAAAACAACACCCTAGCCCAGTACCGTAGTGTTCATTCTTCACTTCACACTTTCCAGCTTCATCACCTCCATCCTATAGATTAGCAACTGCAACTACACACAAAGCTCTATAACCAAGACTTTACCAGTGACATGCATAGTTGTTACATGATGATCAGCAGGTGGGGGATAACATGGGAACCAGGGGAGAGGACAGCATAGATCGCAAGGGAATATACAGCCTGCGACCCAGGGGACCAGAGGACGTGTGTCTCAAGGGAATGGTCAGTCGGTGACCAAGGGGACTCCAGTCCCCTTGTCCAGTCTCCAGCTCCTCGTGTGACAAAGCAACTGGAGAATGTGTGATCCAGCAGACTGGACCATGTGTAATCCCGTTGCTGGTCTTTGTGTGACACAGACTACTGGACAGTTAGTGACCGAGGGAGATTTTAGCTTGTGGAAGATAATCACAGTGATATTTCCCAGTATCACCGGACACCGGTGCATTATGATCCCGTGGTCACCCGTGTGTTCAACTGCTGTGATTAGTATTACTGCGCTTGCCGTGCTATTTTACTGGGAGTAAATGTGTCCAGTCACCGGCTTATCGTGATGGTCACCTGACAGGATGTACGGGTCACATTAACCAGCAGAGTTCCACTCCAAATCTGGTCAGCCAGAGTCTCGGCTCCATTGCAAACTGAATCAGTTTTGCTCAGATCTAAATCATACTTGTATAACCTGCAATTCATCACTTATTTCAGGTGCGAAATGGAAACAAGCAGGGAAAAGACTGAAGAGGATTTTAACAGGCAGATCATCGAGGGAAGATGATCTGGACACGGGAAGCAAGGTACCAAAGCAGAGTCAGATTGAGAGCGGTGTCCCAATGGAATGCGGTACGGCCGCAGAGGAGGAGGAGCAAATTCAGCCCAGAGACAGTGACGTCAGAGACACAGATCCGGACCCTGGAACCGGCAAAAGTGAGGCGACTGCCTGTCAGCTCGGAAGCTCATTGAACACAGAACTGTCAAGTCCCCAAGAAGGAGCAGGTGAGTGAAATATGAGGGTGATGTGCTCACAGAATGCGGCAGGGTGGAGGGCAAAGGTGAGGTCTTGTTGGAGGGTTGGTCGGAGGAGAGGGAAAATGTGTGGGTGTGGTACATGTGGTGCACTGGGCAGCCATTACCCCACTACAGGAAATGTACTACCTGCTCTGAGGATTTCCAGGATGTGAATTGGAGGAAATGCAGCTGTCCAGATGAGGAGAGTGTTTCCGGGATGTGTATCAGGGGAAATGTATTCGCCAGGATGGAGAGAGTATCTCTGGGAAGCGAATATTACCAACAGTCCCAACATTTATGCCCATCCAAATTTAAATAGGTGAATGGGTCGGATGGGGGATGGACTGGTTTATATTAAATGTGGTTCTTCTATTACGTAATGCCTAGAACATTGTTGGTTAGGCTTTAAGGCAAGTGTTAGATTCAAGTCAAGTCAAGTCACTTTTTTATTGCCATTTCGACCATTACTGCTGATACAGTACATAGTAAAAATGAGTCGTTTTTCAGGACCATGGTGTTACATGACACATTACACAAATTAGACTGAACTACGTAAAAAACAACACAGAGGAAAAGAAACACACACACAACATCTACACTAAACTACACACCAATCTAGGACTGCATAAAGTGCACAAAACAGTGCAGACACTATATACGTGACAATAGGGCAATAAGGTGTCAGTCCAGGCGCTGGGTATTGTGGATTCTGATAGCTTGGGGGAAGAAACTGTTACGTAGTCTGGCCGGGAGAGCCCGAATGCTTCGGTGCATGTTCCCAGCTGGCAGGAGGGAGAAGAGATTGTATGAGGGGTGCATGGATCCTTTATAATGCTGCTGGCTTTACGGATGCAGCGTGTGGCGTAAGTGTCCGTGATGGCGGGAAGAGAGACCTCGATGGTCTTCTCAGCTGGCTTCACTATATGCTACAGGGTCTTGCGGTCTGAGATGGTGCAATTTCCGAACCAGGCAGTGGTGCAGCTGCTCAGGATGCTCTCAATACAACCCCTGTAGAATGTGATGAGGATGGGGGGTGGGAGATGGACTTTCCTCAGCATTCGCAGAAAGTGGAGACGCTGCTGGGCTTTCTTTTCTGTGGAGCTGGTGTTGTGGGACCAGTTGAGATTCTCAGCTAGATGTACACCAAGAAATTAGTTTTGTTCACAGTCAGAGACAGGCTGCTGGCTCTGCACCAGTCCGTTAGCTGCTGCACCTCCTCTCTGTAAGCTGACTTGTCGTTCTTGCTGTGTGTTGCAGCACAGTCGTGGGTCAGCAGAGTGAACAGCAGTGGTCTGTGCACACAGCCAGAGGGAGACTCCGTGCTCAGTGTGATGGTGTTGGAGATGGAGAATTAATCCAATTTTGTATCTGTAGGCAGGTTCAAGACATGGTTTTTTGTTGAGTTGGGTGAGAACGGTGGAGACGAGGGATATCTGAGTTCACGCCTACATTTACCTTTTTATATTCACAGAGCCAGAGTTTACAATCTCCGACCTCCTGGCAGAGGGGGAGGAATATCGACTGTACCAACTGACAAAGTTCTACAGGGACAGACTCAAACAAGCAATTGAAGAAAAGGTTGAGAGACTCGGTTTGATGTTGACAAAGGAGGGACATTTCAGTAGAGAAGAAAATGAGGTGAGTGCAGTTCGTGTATTGTCACTGATCTGCTGGTATCAGGGGGAATTGTGATCAACATTAATCTCCTGCACGTTTTAGGAGATCGACCTGGGAATGGAGACATTGAGCTCTGACTTGTCTCTCGCAGATCTGGTTTCAGTTTTTAAGGTGGGGAGCACTGGGAACTGCAGGTTTAGCATCACCTTTTCCTGTGTCACCTGTTGTATTTATCAGTGTGAAGTAAGAGCAGTGGCTGCATATCTGGACTTCCAAAAGGCATTCGGTCTGAAACTAATTTCAAATCTTGGCTGAACCGGCGGGCAGCTTCACCTCATCTCATTAATCCAGAATGAGTATTAAACTGTCAATTGGGCCAACCGGCTTCACTGCGGTACCTGAGTGAGGGAAACCAGCTAACCACAGCTTGTCTTGGCTCCGTGAGATCCCAAACAATGTGTGGCTGACTTGTCATAGTCACAGCAAAGTACAGTACAGAAACAGGCCATTTGGCCCATCTATTCCATGCCAGACTACAGAATCCACTTATTCCCACTGACCTGCACCGGGCCATGGCGCTCGATACGCTCATTACGCAAGCATCTATTCAGAATTCTTTTAACCACTTGCACTACTTGCCCTGCTAGCTAGTTTTGCACTCTCATCACCCTCTGAGTAAGCAGGTTTCACCTTTGTACCCATTGAACTTTTCACTTTTCACCTTTTACTGATAAACTCTTGTTGTAGTACCTCTTTACCTCAGTACAAAATGCCTGCTTGCATTTATCCGATCTATATCCCAATGTAATTGTGTACACTTCTATCAAATCTCCGCTCAATCTTTCATGTTCCAACGAATAAAGTCCTAATCAGTTCACTCTTATAACTTAGGTTTTCCAGTCCAGGTAACATCCTTGTAATGTTTTTTTCTGTACTCTTTCAAACTTATTTCCATCTGTCTCTCCAAAGGCCTCTCCAACGTCTTATACAACATCATATCGAACACGATATTTTCATTTACCAAGGTTAATGCGCTAAGAAACTTTCTTTCAGAGCCTAGCAACATTTGCTGCCACTTTTAATGACTTATGTTCCTGTATTCCCAGATCACTTTGTTCTACCGGTCTCTCAGTAAGATCTACCCTGATTGGTCCATCAGCCTGCATTAAGTTGCATCTTCCCCTTTTAAGCGCATTCTCCAGTTGGTCCAGACCTCACTGCAAGGTCGTGTAGTCTTCCTCTTTGTCCACTGCACCTTCCAAATGTTGGAGTCAACAGCAGATTTGCTGATGCTGTTAACCGTAATTTCATCCAGATCATTGATATAGATGACAAACAACAACAGGCACAGCACCGATCCCCGTGTCACTGCACGAGATACAGGCACCAATCAGAAATGCAACAATCTATAGTGTCTAATCCAGTTTACTACTTTATCTTGAATGCTAAGCAACTGAATCTTCTAGACCGACCTCCTATACGGGACCTTGACAAATACCGTGCTGACGTCCATGTAGACAATATCCACAAGCTTGCCTGCATCAACTTTCTTGTTAACTTCCACGAAAAACTCTGAGATTGATTGGATGTGAAAGATCACGCACAAAGCTGATATCGTACGACCACAAGCATCAATAGTTTGATCTAAAAGTGCAGAAGAAAGCACAAAACATAAATCTGCTGACTGGCTGATATCTCATGATCCCAAAAAATCAACAGGTTGTCCTGAAAGGGAAGGGGCAAACAAAAAATAAATCTGCTAACTTGCTGAATATCTGACTAATGAGAGACAGGGACACATCATTTCAGCTCCTTGGAGCTCACAAACAGTGATTGTCTTGTCCTAGATCTGACCTATTCAGCCATGAGTGGTATTAGAAAATCAAGTGTGTTGCACCCGTGAGGAACTCTGTTCCCGTTGGGATTCATTGGCGCTGTTTGTAATGAATCACACAGGCATTATCCAAAGGCAAGATGGGTAATCTGTAAATATGATGCCGATCTATAAATTCGTCATCTGGAGACGTCTGCTTTACTGGTTAAATTTCTTTCACAACGGTAACTCCTCAGACCTGGTAGTAGTGAAACTGAGGGATTATTTTACAGTGCAGTGGACCATCAGGGAATTATGCAGATTTGTTACATAATTGTTGTCCATTAATCGTGTTATGGAAAACCTTTCCAATTCCCTACTGGTAACTGTTCTAGGAGATCATTCATTCAAATCCGGGACAGAGAACATAGAACATAGAACAGTACAGCACGGTACAGGCCCTTCGGCCCACAACGTTGTGCTTACCCTTAAACGCTGCCTCTCTTATTTCTCAGAGCAATGTCCTAAGCCCATCCATATTCAGTTACCTTAATTCCAGCATAGGTGTATGTTGCTTGAAGACTATTCAAAGTTTAATTCATAATTTTCCAGTTAATCAGGAAGCCCATGCCTGCGTTCAGGAAGTCATTACCATTTTACAGTATGAGTGCCAGGCAGTAACCATCTCCATTATAAGATAGCCGCACTGACATTTCTTAATCTTATTTTGTCTTTACACATCATGAGACCATAAGAGCACAATTGTCCATTAGGCCCATCGATTCTGCTCCGCCATTACATCATGGGGATTTACTATCCCCCTCAACCCCATTCTCCTGCCTTCGCCCAGTGAACTTTTCTGATCACTAGTCAAGAAGATATCAACCTCTGTTTTAAATATACTCAATGACCTATTCTCCGCAGCTGTCACTGCCAATGAATTCTACAGATTCACTACTCCTCAGCTAAATAATCTCCTCATCTCTGCTCTAAATAGACGTCCCTCTAATCTGAGGCTGTTCCGTCCGGTTCTAGACTCCCCCACTTAGAAGCATCATCTCCACGTCCTCTCAATGCCTTTTGATATTCCACAGGTTGCAATTAGATTCCCCCTCATCCTCCCACACTCCAGCCACTACAGGTGCATCCAGGATCCATTCCCATCAAAATCTAGTTTAATATCACTGGTTCTGTTCGGTTAGATTCCTCTCTGGATTTTTCACAACGCCATCACATATTTTCTCTGATCAGGGGATCAAAATATGCGAGTGTGGTCTGGCCAGTGCTTGTGCTTATATTCTGATCCTCTCGAAGTGAATGCCGGCATTGTATTTGTCTTTCCGAACACCGACACAAACTGCACGGAATCCTGCACCAGGTCTCCAGAGACCCTTTACAACTCCGATTTCTGAATTTTCTCCCAGATTCAAAAGTAGTCTACTTCTTCATTATTTCTGCTAAAGTATATGGCCACTGTTGTCGACCCAGCATGCTGTTCTCTGAAAAAATTCCAACAGTTCGGTCAGGCAAGATTCCCTTCCATGGATGTTGGCCTTTTTCTTATCATGTGCGTCTGAATACCCCGAAACCTTATCCTCGATTATCGGCTGCTGACTTCTTCCCAAACGCTGATCAGACTAACTGGCCTATAGTTTAAAAATGATCAGTCCTCCGGAACCATTCCAAAATCTAGTGATTCTTGAGCGATCATTACTAATGTCTCCACAATCTCTTCAGCCTCCTCTTTCAGAAGCAATCGGGTGAGTTCATCTGGACTCATCTATCTTCAGAACTTTCAGCTTTCCGATCGACTTCTCCGCAATAATTGCAAATAAACTCACTTCTGCCACCGGACATTCTCAAATATCTGGCACGTTCTAGTGTTTTTACAATGAGGACTGACGCAAAATGCTGACCAATATCTTCCAGCATTTCCTTGTCCCCTGACAGGACCGCTACACTGTCATTTTCCAGTGGTCCAATATCCACTCTCCTCTCTTTCAATCTTCATATATCAGACGGACGTTTTGGTAAGCTATTTTACATTATTCTCTCGCCTGCCTTCCTATTTCATATTTTCTCTATTTACGGTTTTTGAATTACCTTCTGTTGATTTGTAAAAACATCCCAGTCCTCCAGCTTTCTGCTATATTTTGTAATACTCTGTGCCCTCACCTTTGCTTTTGTGCTGCTTTGACTACCTCGTCAGCCACGGTTGATCATCCTCCCTTTAGAATAATTCTTCATCATTGTGATTGTTTGTCCTCCGAGAAACTTCAGCCATTCCTGCTCTGCCATTGTCCCTGTTAGTGTCATTTTCGAATTTATTAATGCCCAGCTCCGCTCTCATGCCGAGGTAATTCATTTATTCTACTGTAGCACTGATACCTCTAACTTTACCTTCTCCCTTTCAACCTGCTGGCTGAGTTTTTCTATTTTATGATCACTGCCTCTTAAGGGTTTATTCAGCTGAAGCTTCCTAATCAAATCTGGTTCAATACACAACACAGAATCCAGATCTGCCTTTCCTGTAGTGGGCTCAACCATAAGCTTCTCTCAGAAGCCATCTCATAGGCATTCTATCCATTCCTTCACTTGGGATTCAGTACCGACCTGATTTTCCAAAGCTACCTGGATATTGAAACTCCCCGTGACAATTTTAGCATTGACCTTTTTCCATGCCACTCCTCTCCCCCGTTGTAATTTGTAGCCCACATCCTGGCTACTGTTAACATGCCTGTATATAATTTCCTTCAGGGTCACTTTACCCACGCAGTTTCTTAACATCCAAATCATCTAATCCGACCTCACCTCTTTCTCAGGACTTCTCATTTTTAATGACAGCAGTTTCGACCCAACACTTTCACCTACCTGCGTATCCTTTCGTTTCAATATTTATCCTTGGATTTAACCATCCAACTATAAACTTTAGTCAGCCATGATTCAGTGATGCCCGCCATCCATTTGATTTTGCTCTCTCTCTCTCTCCCCACTCTTCCGTTCTTGTTGTCACATCTTGTTGATGTAATGCTGCACATTGACAGATCAAGGAAATTAATCACATCGCATCTACTGCAGAGTGTCAGTAAATCCTTATTCTTACACACTATTGATTTAGAATTTCCTTCAGTTACTGTTTCTCTGTTAATGACTGAACCCAGAGAGGATGAGGCAGCAGCCCAGTGACTGCATCTGTTCTGAAGCTACTGGTGCCATGAACAGATACTTTCCTGCACATTCTCCATGTCTGTCTGTCTGCTCCACAATAAATTCATTGTTTCCTTTTCTAGAAAGTCACTGAGCTGACAGAGAAGGGAAACCGGGCAGAGAGTTCCAGACTCTTCTTCAGTCTGGTGAATGGCAAAGGCTCCCGGGCCCGGAGGGCGATGTGGGAATCCTTTCTGATGTGGAGGACTGAGTTACCGAAGTTGGACAGAATACTGAGGGAAATACAGGAACTCGGTATGTTAAAACCACGCTCCGAACACAAAGGCACATTGAGATAAACATTTTAGTTATTTTAATTATTTTAGCTCTGTTTCCATGGATTTTCTTTTCATATTTAAACAGGTCCTGATCCACAAGAATACTTCAACATCGGCCAAGGTTTATCTGAATTACCCACTCAGCTGATAGGTGAGTGATCAAATGCACAGTTCAAACCACAGCTCAAGTGTTAGTCTGTGTCTTGGCAAAGCCTGGGAATCAAAGTTCGCCATTAATCATTCGCTGATCTCTGGATTTTAGTAACAGTTCAACGAGTGTCTCTTTGCAGCCTGAATATTCTACAATATACTTTTCTATTAATCCAGCTGTTGGTTCTGCTGAAGCCTTCACTCCAGGTCCTTACACTCTGGGAATCCCCGCACACCCCAGGCAGGCTCCTGATACACTGTATGACCCAGTCCAGGTGACTTTTCTATCTTCAGACCTTTCATCTTCCAAGCCCCTTTTCCTTTGTAATAGCACTACACGCAATTCTGTTCGCTGATGTTCTTTACCTTTTGGAATTCTGCCAGTGACTTGCACAGAGTTTGTCTGGCATTTGCTTTTCACCCGTTACTGCAACTACAACAGCAGTTTCTAGTGGTCCGATATCGACCCTCTCCCTTTTTTCACTCTTTATATATCCGGGAAAGAAAAAAAATACTTTGGTATCCTTTCTTATATTATTGACCATTTCCTTGCATTTCCTGCACATTCATGTATAACTAGAAGCATCTATAACATAGTTGCCTCCGACATGACCCCAGTCACTAGACTCTAGACACTAGAATACTACAGCACAGTACAGGCTCTTCTGCCCTGGATGTTGTGCCGACCCATGTATTCCTTTAAAAAGAGTACTAAACCCATACTACCCCGTGACCCTCTATTTTTCTTTTATCCATGAGTCTGTCCAAGAGGTTCTTAAATACCCTTAATGTTTTAGCCTCCACCACCATCCCTGGCACGTTGTTCCAGGCACCCGCAACCCTCTGTAAAAATCTTACCCATGATGTCTCCCCTAAACTTCCCTCCCTTAACTTTGTACATATGCCCTCTAGTGTTTGCTGTTGGTGCCCTGGGAAACAGGTTCCAGCAATCCACCCCATCTATGCCTCTCATAATTTTTTAGACCTCTATCAAGTGCCCTCTCATCCTTCTACGCTCCAAAGAGAAAAGTCCCAGCTCTGCTAACCTTGCTTCACATGACTTGTTCTCCAAACCAGGCAACATCCTGGTAAATCTCCTCTGCACCCTCTCCACAGCTTCCACATCCTTCCTATAATGAGGTGACTGGAACTGAACACAATACTCTAAGTGCGGTCTCACCAGAGATTTGTAGATTTGCAACTTGGCCTCTCTACTCTTGAACTCAATCCCCTTATTAATGAAGCCTAGCATCCCACAGGAGTTCTTAACTATCCTATCAACCCGTGCAGCGACCTTAAGGGACGTATGGATTTGAACCCCAATGTCCCTCTGTTCATTCACACTCTTAAGTAACCAACGATTAAACTTGTACTCATCATTCTGGTTTGTCCTTCCAAAATGCATCACCTCACACTTATCCGGATTGAACCCCATCTGCCACCTTTCTGCCCAAATCTGCACCCTGTCTATATCCTCTTGTAACCTTCGACAACCTGCAGCTCCATCCACAACTCCTCCAATCTTCATGTCATCCACAAATTCACTCACCCATTCTTCCACCTCTACATCCAGGTCATTTATAAAAAATCACAAATAGCAGGGGTCCCAGGACAGATCCCTGCAGCACTCCACTAGTCACCGACCTCCAGGCAGAATACGTTCTTCCACTACTAAACTCTGCTTTCTTCCAATTATTTATTATTTATCCAAACAGCCAAGGTTCCACTTATCCAGTGCCTCATGATTTTCTGGATGAGTCTCTCGTAAGGGACCTTGTTAAATGCCTTGCTAAAATCCATCTAGAGCACATATTACACCGTACCTTCATCAATTGCTATTTGTTACCTCGTCAAAAAACTCAATTAGCCTCATGAGGCACGATGTTCCCTTCACAAAGCCCTGTTGACCCAGACAGTAAATTCCAGGCGTCCACAACTCTGTTAAAAAACTACCCACAATTGCTGTAAATTTACCCCATCTCACCTTAACCAAATGCCCTCTGGTATTAGACACCAGTCATATGAAAACAAAAACAACAAGCAAAATACAGGCTATCGACCCAGACTTATATCTCTCAAACTTGTACACCTCAGTCAGATCTCTATTCTAACTCCAGAATAAACAAACCAAGTTTATCAAAACTCTACTTGTAGCACATGCCACCGAATCCAGGCAACATCCTGATGAACCCATTCTGCACCCTCTCCAATCCTTCCAAGAGCTGGACAATCAGAAGAGAACACAATACTCCAGATGCTCCCTAAAACCATAAGACCTAGTAGCAGAATTATGACATTCGGCTCAGTGAATTTGCTCTTCAATTCCTCTCCACCCCATTATCCCAGTAAACGTGGACACTCTTCCTAATCAGGAACATATCGACCTGCATTTTGAATATATCCAATGAAGTGTCTTCCTCAGCCGTCTATGACAATAATTTCACAGATTCACCACCCGCCAGCCAAGACATTTCTCCCAGTTTGTCCCCGGCAGCCAGGACAATTCCCTACAGTTCTCAAGCATGTTAATATTCTGTATGAGCCTCCCTTGTGGGACTTCGTCAAACACTCTCACAATATACAAGTAGACAATATCCATGTGTAACTACATGCATCACCTTTGTCACCTCCTGGAGGAAGTCAATCAAGCTGGCAAGACACAAACCCGACTCAAAGCCTTTCTACTTAACCCCAAACCACCTCATACATCCTCTCTGTCATACTCCCATGGGGGAGAACATATAAAAGGCTGAAGGTATGTACCACCAGCCTCAACGACAGCTTTATTCTGCATTTATAAGACTACTAAATGGTCACCTACTATGATATTATTGGCTCTTAATAATAATAAGACAATTTTATATCTAAAATTATAGCATCTTACATCTTGTAACTAATAACAACTCAGATAACAACTTAGATAACCACAATATACTCACAGGAGAGCAGACAGAATACAGTAATTCTAATCAGATTATGTAATTCTATTTCAAACCCTGTGGAAAGCAGAAAACTTTCACTGTTATATTGTCAATCAGAAAAAAAATCACATCTGATTCTGTTCCTCGTGTCTTTAAGAGAAGTTCCAAATATATATACAATTCATACAATGCTTGTGAAATTTCTAGAAATGATGAAGCATTCGCTTAAAATAATCGTCCTGGTAACAACCAGAGAGGAACAACGACCACTATCAAAATAAATGGAGGGATTTTCCAGAGCGACTCACTGAGCCCACTATGGTTTTGTCTAGCTTTAAGCCCACTCATAATTTACTGAAACAGATAAAAATCAGGTATCTAATCAGAAAAAAAATACGAATTATACCTTGACACGTCTATACATTGATGATTTGAAATTATTTGCTCGCATCAGTAAAGCTGAAATAAACAATTCAAATAATGGAACTAATTTCCATATATACAAGCATGAACTTTAGACTAGAAAAGTACAGAACATGATTAAACATAAAGAAAGGTACAATAGAACCGGTAGAATATCAAACAGAGCATCAGGATGCAATGCAACAGAATATGAAACGGATATTTAGGATATCAATAAGCAAAGAAGATAGATCATCTTGTGATAAAGGAAAACCTTCCAACAAAATTTACTTCAAGGCTGAAGAAAATCTGCATTTACTGCTAGGCTGAACAAACTTTGAATTTACATCAAGGATCAAGAAAATCTGCAAAACAGAGCTGAACAGTAAAAATATAATGAAGGTAGTAAACACTCACTGTGCCCATTTTGATGTGTAATTTTGGTAAAATCTCCTGGTCTGAAACAGATCTGGAAAATATGCAAAAAAATAAGAACTTAAATAACAATTTCTGGAAAATACCATGTGCACTAGAGCGCACTTGGATTGATATGAACGAGGACAGTATGAGGATGATGAATAACAGATCTAAAAAAAAATGTGACAACAGCCAGATAAAAAATTTCAGGATCAGGGTTAATATCATGGACACGTCGTGAAAATTGTTTTTCTGCTCCAGCAGCACGATTACGATAAAGTGCGGGCAGTGAGTCTGTATTTATGTATACAATTGTGGAAATAGAATTGTATCAGCGTGAATTAATCAGTCTGATGGCCTGGTGGAAGAAGCTGTTCCGGAGCCTGTTGGTCCTGGCTTTTCCGCTGCGGTACCATTTCCCGGATGGCAGCAGCTGGAACAGTTTGTGCTTGGTGAGACTTGTGTCCAGATTGATCCTTCGGGCACTTTTTACCCCGTCACTGAAATTACCTGAATAGTAGGAAGTTCACACCTACAGGTGCACTGGGCTGTCCGCAACACTCTCTGTAGAGTCCTACGATTGAGAGAAGTACAGTTCCTATGCAAGGCAGTGATGCAGCCAGTCAGGATGCACAAATTGTGCTCATATAGAAAATCGTTAGCATTTAGGAGCCCATCCCAAACGTCCTCAACCATCTCAACCATCTGTTTTTCTGTTTTCCTTTTTTTTTGTTCAGACTAGAGAATATGCCAGGCAGGATGTTGGAATGCTCCTCTTGCAGGATGTGGGAAGTCAGGGAGATCTCCGGTGTCCCTGACAACGATACCTGCAAGAAGCGCATCCAGCTGCAGCTCCTAACAGACCGCGTTAGGGAACTGGAGCAGGATTTGGATGACCTCCGGATCATTCGGGAGACTGAGCAGGTT
The DNA here is from genome assembly GCF_030144855.1 of Hypanus sabinus. Taxonomy (NCBI): domain Eukaryota; kingdom Metazoa; phylum Chordata; class Chondrichthyes; order Myliobatiformes; family Dasyatidae; genus Hypanus; species Hypanus sabinus. The sequence continues at coordinate 120,294 of NW_026779085.1, forward strand.
ATAGATAGTAGCTTCCAGGAGGTAGTTACACCTAAGGAACAGGGCACAGGTAATTGTGTTACCGTCAGGCGAGTGAAGGAGAAAGGGCAGTTAATGCAGAGATCTTCTGTGGCCATTCCCCTCCAAAATAGGTATACCAATTTGGATACTGTTGGGGGGGCGGGGGGAGGATGGCTTACCTAGGACAAGCTGCGGCAGCCAGATCTCTGGCTCTGAGTCTGGTTCTGCAGTGCAGAACGGAGGGAGGAGGAAGAGGAGAGCGGTAGTGATAGGGGACTCCATAGTCAGGGGTACAGACAGGAGATACTGTGGTTGTGACAGAGACTCCCGGATGGTATGTTGCCTCCCGGGTGCCATGGTCAGGGATGTCTCTGATCGTCTGCACAGCATTCTGAGGTGGGAGGGTGATCAGCCAGATCGATACCAATGACGTAGGTAGAAAGATTCAAGATGTCCTGAAGCGTGAGTACAGAGAGCTTGAAAAACAGGACATAGAGGGTAGTGATCTCCGGATTGCTGCCTGTGCCACGTGCCAGTGAGGGTAAGAGTGCGATGCTCTGGCAGATGAACACGTGGCTGAGAAACTGGTGTCGGGGGCAGGGTTTCAGATTTCTAGATCATCGGGACCTCTTCAGGGACAGGTGGGACCTGTATAAGAGAGACGGGTTACACCTAAACTACAAGGGACCAATATACTTGCAGGAAGGTTTGCTAGTTTTATTGGGGAGGGTTTAAACTAGATGGGAACCAGAGTGCCAGAGTAGGTAGTGGAACGGGGGTAAAAATAAATGATGCTGGTAGTTCATGCAAAGTCACAAATAGCAAGGTTGTGTGTGCCGGTAATAATCTTCTGAGGTGTGTATATTTCAAAGCGTGGAGTGTTGTGGGAAAGGCAGACGAGCTGAGGGCCTGGATTGACACATGGAGTTATGACATCATAGCCATTACTGAAACTTGGCTACAGGAGGGGCAGGACTGGCAGCTCAATGTTCCAGGGTTCCAATGTTTCAGACGTGATAGAGACAGAGGGATGAAGGGTGGGTGGTGGCTTTGCTAGTCAGGGAATATATTAAAGCAGTGTTTCGGCAGGACAGATTAGATGGCTTGTGTACTGAGGCCATATGGGTGAAGCTGAGAAACAGGATGGTACGACCACATTAATAGGGTTGTATTATGGACTACCCAATAGTCAGGGAGAATTGGAGGAGCAAATCTGCAAAGAGATAACAGACATCTGCAGGAGACAGAAATATGTGATTGTAGAGGATTTTAATTTTCCACACATTGATTGGGACACCCATACTGTTAAACGTCTTGAGGGGTTAGAGTTTGTAAAATGTGTTCAGAAAAGTTTTCTAAATCAATATATAAATGTACCAGTTAGGGAGGATGCAATATTAGATCTTCTATTTTGAAATGAGTTAGGGCAGGTGACGGAAGTCTGTGTTGGGGAACACTTTGGTTCCAGTGATCATAACGTCATTAGTTTCAACTTGATCATGGATAAAGTCAGATCTGGTCCTCGGGTTGACGTTCTAAACCTGAAAAGGGCCAAATTTGAAGAAATGAGAAGGGATCTAAAAATCGTAGATTGGGACAGGTTGTTCTCTGGCAAGGATGTGATTGGTAAGTGGGAGACCTTCAAAGGAGAAATTTTGAGAGTGCAGAGTTTGTATGTTCCTGTCAGGGTTAAAGGCAAAATGAATAAGAATAAGGAGCCTTGGCTATCAAAGGATATTGGAACTCTGATAAAGAAGAAGAGAGAGATGTATAACATGTATAGGCAACAGGGAGGAAATAAGATGCTTGAGGAGTATAAAAAGAGTAAGAAAATACTTAAGAAAGAAATCAGGAGGGCTAAAAGAGGACATGAGCTTGCTCAGGGTAAAAGATAATTTTAATAACTTCTACAGGTATGTTAAGAGCAAAAGGATAATAAGGGATAAAATTGATCCTCTTGAAGATCAAAGTGGTCGGCTATGTATGGAACCAAAAGAAATGGGAGAGATATTAAATAGGTATTTTGCATCTGTATTTACTAAGGAAACTAGAAAGGAGTCTATGGAAACAAGGCAAACAAGTCGGGAGATCATGGAACTTATACAGGTTAAAGAGGAGGAGGTGCTTGCTGTCTTCAGGCAAATCAGAGTAGATAAATCCCCAGGAGCTGATAGGGTATTCCATCGGACCTTGAAGGAGACTAATGTTGAAATTGCAGGGGCCCTGGCAAAGATATTTAAAATGTCGATATCCACGGATCGGGTGCCAGAGGATTGGAGGATAGCTCAAGTAGTTCTGTTGTTTAAAAAAGGCTCAAAAAGTAAGCCGTGAAATAATAGGCCAGTAAGTTTGACATCCATAGTAGGTAAATTATTGGACTAAGAGATAGGATCTCCAGGTATTTGGATAGACAGGGACTTATTAAAAAAAATGTCTGTATGGCTTTGTGCGTGATGGATCATGTTTAACCAATCTATTAGAATTTATCGAGGAAGTTACCAGGAAAGTGGATGAAAGGAAAGCAGTGGATGTTGTATACATGGACTTCAGTAAGGCCTTTGGCAAGGTCCTGCATGGGAGGTTAGTTAGGAAGATTCAGTCGCTAGGTATACATGGAGAGGTAGTAGATTGGATTAGACATTGGCTCAATGGAAGAAGCCAGAGAGTGGTAGTGGAGGATTGCTACTCTGAGTGGAGGCCTGTGACTAGTGATGTGTCACGGGGATCAGTGCTGGATCCATTGTTATTTGTCATCTATCTCAATGATCCGGATGAGAATCTGGCAAATTGGATCAGCAAATTCACTGATGATACAAAGATTGGAAGTGTAGTGGACAGTGAGGAAAGTTTTCAAAGCTTGCAGAGGGATTTGGACCAGTTGGAGGAATGGGCTGAAAAACGGCAGATGGAGTTTAATGCGGACAAGTGTGAGGTATTGCACTTCGGAAGGTATTGCACTTCGGAAGTTAGAACATACAAGGTAAATGGTAGGACTCTGATGAGGGCAGTAGAACAGAGGGATCTGGGAGTATAGATACATAAATCCCTAAAAGTGGCGTCATTAGTAGATAGGGTCGTAATGAGAGCTTTTGGTAAATTGGCCTTTATAAATCAAAGTACTGAGTATAAGAGTTGGACTGTAATGGTGAGGTTGTATAAGACATTGGTGAGACCGAATTTGGAGTATTGTATGCAGTTTTGGTCACCTAATTACAGGAATGATATTAATAAGGTTGAAAGAGTGCAGAGAAGGTTTACAAAGATGTTGCCAGGACTTGAGAAACTGAGTTACAGGGAAAGTTTGAATAGGTTAGTACTTTATTCCCTGGCATGTAGAAGAATGAGAGGTGATTTGAGAGAGGTGTATAAAACTATGATGGGTATAGATAGAGGGAATACGAGCAGGCTTTTAACACTGAGGCTAGGGGAGAAAAAAACCCAGAGGTCATGGGTTAAGGGTGAAGGGGGAAAAGTTTAAAGGGAACGTTGGGGAAGGTGCTTCTTCACACCGAGATTGGTGGGAGTGTGGAACGAGCTGCCAGATGAAGTTGTGTATGCGGTCTCACTTTTGACATTTAAGAAAAACCTGGACAGGTATATGAATGAGAGGTGTATTGAGGGATATGGGCCAGGTGCAGGTCAGTAGGACTAAGCAGAAAAATGGTTCAGCACAGCCAAGAAGGGCCGAAAGGCCTGTTTCTGTGCTGTAATGTTCTATGGTTCTATGGTTCTATCTGAGGTGAAAGAGGTGCTGTTGTGCCTTTTTTCACAACACAATTGATGTGTACAGACCACATGAGGTCCTCAGTGATGTGAACGCCGAGGAACTTGAAGCTGTTCACTCTCTCAAACCCAGATCCATTGATGTCAATAGGGGTTGGCCCGTCTCCATTCCTCTTGTCTTTGCAACATTGCATCCAGCTCCTTTGTTTTTGCGACATTGAGAGAGAAGTTGTTTTCTTGTCACCACTGTGTCAGGGTGATGACTTCTGTGTAGGCTGCCTCGTTATTATTTGAGATTTGGCCAATAAATATAGTATCCTCAGCAAATTTAAATAGCAGATTGGAGCTGTGGGTAGCGACACAGTCATGCGCATACAGAGAGTAAAGGAGGGAGCTTAGGACACAGCCCTGAGGGGCTCCTGTGTTGAGGGTCAGAGGGGCAGAGGTGAGGGAGCCCACTCTTACCACTTGCCGGTGATCTGACAGGAAGTCCAGGACCCAGCTGCACACGGCAGGGTGAAGGCCGAGGTCTCTGAGCTTCTTGTCAAGCCTGGAGGGAATGATGGTATTGAATGCTGAACTGTAGTCTAATAACATCATTCTCACACAAGCATCCCTCTTCTCCAGAAGTTTAAGGAAGTGTGCAGAGCAGTGGCTGTTGTGTCATCTATTGATCGGTTGTGTCGGTAGGTGAATTGTAGGGGGTTCAGTGTGGGTGGTAACAAGCTGCAGATGCAGTCCTTGACCAGTCTCTCAAAGCATTTGCTTATTATTGAGGTGAGTGCGACAGGACGCCAGACGTTCAGACATGTTGCCTTAGTCGTTTTAGGTACAGGAACAATGGTGGATGATTTGAAGCAGGAGGGAACTCTACACTAGGAGAGGGTGAGATTATAAATATCTGTAAATACACCTGCCGGTTGTGCCGCGCGCAACCTGAGTACCCGCCCTGGGACCCCGTCCGGTCCCGCAGGCTTGCGACTGTCCACTCGTTGGAAACACCTGCGAACCTCAGCCTCAGAGATGACCAATGTGCAGGTCGCTTTGTCGGCTCTCCCCGGGGTCTCAGTGTTGGCGATATCGAACCGAGCGTAAAGAGACTTAGATCCTCTGGGAGACAGGCAGCGATGTTGGCAGCACCACTGCACTTAGCTCTGAAGTCTGCATTGGGGTGCAGAGCTTGCCATAAGCTGTGTGTGTTGTTGGTGGAGAGCTGTGCCTGAATACGATCTCTGTATTGTCGTTTCGCTGCCTGGATGACTTTGCACAGATCGGAGCTGAATTTCTTGAGCTCCTGCTGATCACCGGCAATGTAAGCAGTCGGTCACACGGCAAGTGCTGTTCACACGGAACTGTTGGTACAAATTTTGTGGTTTGGGCAGTCCTGACCGATTTCTGAAGGAAATCATCTCCCCTCTGTGACAATAACACAGAAATGGGGGATGTTGTTATTACACAGCTGTGATAATAACAGCCGGGAACTCCCTTGGCAGCCGGAAAGGTTTACACAGCAGCACCAGGTACTCCAGATCCGGGGAAAAAAAGGGTTTGAGGGCATGGACATTCCGGGGTTCCACCAAGCATTAATGATCATGAAACATACCCTAAATCCTGTTCTCTTCCCAAATAGGGTGTGTGTGTGTGTGTGTGTGTGTGTGTGTGTGTGTGTGTGTGTGTGTGTGTGTGTCTGTGTGTGTGTGTGTGTGTGTGTGTGTGTGTGTGTGTGTGTGTGTGTGTGTGTGTGTATGTGTGTGAGTGTGTGTGTGTGGTGTGTGTGTCTGTGTGTGTGTGTGTGTGTGTGAGTGTGTGTGTGTGTCTGTGTGTGTGTGTGTGTCTGTGTGTGTGTGTGTGTGTGTGTCTGTGTGTGTTTGTGTGTGTGTGTGTGTGTGTCTGTGTGTGTGTGTGTCTGTGTGTGTGTGTGTGTGTGTGAGTGTCTGTGTGTGTGTGTGTGTGGTGTGTGGTGTGTGTGTGTGTGTGGTGTGTGGTGTGTGTGTGTGTGTGTGTGTGGTGTGTGTGTGTGTGTGTGTGTGTGTGTGTGTGTGTCTCTGTGAGTGGGGGTTGGTGGTACTGGATGACGATACGATTGTTGGTGACGGTAGGGGCCAATTCCGAATCTGTGGACTCGGGAGCAGTTGGGACAGAGGGACAGCTGGGATGCAGGCGCTTGGGTTGTTGGAATCTTCTTGTATCCCCTCTTCTTTTCAGCAGTAGCTCTTCTGGGTTCCTCAAAATTCTTGGCTTTTCCGTGGATCAGCGGCTGCCACTCGTTGACCTCCATATTTGCCTGAGAGAGCCTCTGCTTAATTTGGCCCTTGTACCTCGTGCGCGGGGCACCACGATCTCTCTTGCCATGAGAGAGTTCTCCGTAGTGTACTGCTTTCGGTAACCTGGAGTTGTCCATGCGAGACATGTGGCCTGTCAGACGGTGGATCTGGCTGAGCAGCGAAGTGGCTTCAGGGCCTGGAAGTTGAACACATATAGCTGTGCATGTCTGTGTGATTATATGAAATATTAAACTAAATAAGTAGTGCAGAAATAGAAATTTAAAAAGAGATTAGTGAGGCAGTATCGATGGGTTCAATGTCCATTCGGAAGCTGCATGGTAGAGGAGAAGTTGCTCCTGAATCGTTGAGTGTGCACCTTACTCCGTTCCTCGTGAACCAGACGGTGATGCAGACAGTTACAATGCTCTGCAAGTTACACCTGTAGAGATATTCAAGTGATGTTGAAAACTCCTGATGAAATATTGCCACTGTTGTGCCTTCTCTGTAGCTGCATCGATATATTGGGTCCAGGTTAGATACTCGGAGATATTGACAGCCAGGAATTTGGAATTGCTCACTCTTTCCACATCAGATCCCTCTGTGAGGACTGGTGTGTCGTGTTCCCTCATCTTGCCTTTTCTGAAATCCACAATTAGCTCCATTGACATAGATGTCGACAAGGAAGTGTCGAGCTCCTGTCTCAGAGTTGGAGACTTCTTCCCAGAAACAGAAGGGATCATTGTAGCAATACAGGACAAGGTTGTTGACACATGTAGTTATCAATAATACAGAATAAACGACTAATAGGTCCAAGACGATATATGCTGAAAATTATAAGAGAAACTACAAACAATCCGACTTTAAAAGATCCTGCAGTTCAACTGAATCTCATTACTTGCACAAGCAAAATAAAATGGCGAACAACATTCACAAAAACATTGCTTAAACTACAACTGATGAGAAACCCCATAATTTACTAAATATACAAGCCTCTTCCACTTTTGGAGTTAGAGTCCTTCATATCACACTGCATCCGATCATTATTTCAGATAGGATAATATATGATCTGTGTTCGGATGTAATTTTACAGGATAAACAAGCAAAAGCAACCTTTTAAATATATATAGCCATTCCAAACACACATAACTTACAGAAATGAATTAGTAAAAAAAAATATACCAGAAATATATTGAATTGAAAGGGCAAAATGAAAGACTATGGAACACGAACAGGGTATTATTTATCCCAATCGTAATATCGATAACTGGTATCATCCTAAAGGCTTTACAGAATAGTATTAATAAATTAGGCCCACACGGCGATACTCGTGTAAATCTTCGAAAAGCCATAACACTATACACCACGAGAATAGTCTGAAATCTCCTATGAATTGAGACATGTGTGTGCTTGGCTATGCCTGTACCTCAAGTTTTACCAGTTTAGGCTAAGATAATAATAATAATAATAATAATAATAATAATGACTTATTTATAAAGCACCTTTCATCCAGATGATGCCATTCAAACCGCATCACATCGGGATAAAGTGCAAACTAGAAAACAAAAGACGAAATGTGTCAGTCCTAATATACACCTCAGACTTCTGCACAGTACTGTAGTTTAAGCTGTTGAATTCTACAGTTTAGGAACATAGCCCCAAAAAAACTCAACGCTGACCTCCCAATGATCCTTTGGCCTTCTACCTTATCATCTGCCTGCACTGTATTTTCTCGGCAACTGAAACACTGTTTCCCTGAACTATTCTGTTCCATTATTCCTTGTACAACCTCATTGCACCAATGTGATGTAATGATCTATTTGGATCGTATGCAGAAAAGTTTTCCATTTTACAGTGGTGCATGTCACAATAATAAACCAATTTACCGATTCATTGTCAATAATACATCGCCCCTCGGTTGCTTAAGATTGTTATAACCGGGGGGGAGGGGGGTGACAGTGCGGATGAGCTGCCACGACCTATTAAATGCTCCCAGTGGCGAGTAGCCTCTGTCCAGCTCCTGGCCTTCACGTGCGGTTTAGCCACTAATCCCGGTGGAAGCGTTTCTTCTGACAGGCGAAGAGGCAGAGGTGGGTTACTGGTACCTTACAACCAGTCACTTTGGGCAGATGGGGCTTGTCGGCTGTGATTGACAGCTCACCCAGGAACAAGAAAACTCTGATCTCAAAACTCCACTGCCTTGTAACTGTAACCCCTCATGGGGAAGAGTTTGGGAGTAAACCCAGTGGGAAAAGCCTGGAGCTGGAGTCCCTGAATCAGTGTTAAATGGTGTTCAACGCAGACTGGCATCTCCTGTGACACCTCTGGTGCCAAGCTGTGTCAGTCTCTGCTGTTCCTTTGTGCACATCAGATGCATGGAGAGAGGGAGCTTGCTACATCGGCAGAAGCTTCCTCTCCATATCGGAGTGTCCCGGCTTGCAGGGGCAGGACATCCATGGTCGACTCTGACAGACAGAGGCCTCATTAGCCAGAGCCCCACACCCCCACAGCAAGACTGATGAGTAGAGTTGCCAAGACTTCACCACCCTCTCACACAGACATGATGTACTTCACTGAGACAGACCCTTGTGGCTTCTTCCATTAACAGAGATTCCATCTTTCCACCAATCCTCCATCACTGCGATTGAAAACTACCCATTTTCATCTCTGTCATTCCGATGGGTTATCGATCCACAACTTCATTGTGATTCTCCCCCAGATGCTGCCCGACTTGAGTATTTCCCGCGTATTCTGCTCCTGTTTTGATGCGAGCAGAGGACACCTGTGACTCCCCAGTGTGCAGCCTTGCCAAAATGCACAGTGACCTGCTCTCCATAGTTCCACACCAGATCAACATTAACATCGTCTGTTAATGAGTCAAACAATGCTTTAAATATAGTGAAATGTTGTTGTAATGGGAGGTGCAGTCAGGATTGCAATAGGATATTCAAGATTCAAAAACTTTATTGTCGTTCCAACCGTACATCAGCTCTGCAGGGTAGAATGAGACAGCGGTTCCCAGGAGCAGTGCAATCATAACATAACAAACGCAACACTAAATAATAAACACAACAATAAAAAATAAAACATAACAGCCACATGTTGCTTTAAATCAAGTTATAGGTGTCCGGTGCAAGTTAAAAGTGTAGAAAGCAGAGTCAGATAGAGCAGCTATTTAGCAGTCTGACTGCCTGTGGGAGGAAGCTGTTTAGTAGCCTTGTGGTTTTAGTTTTGATGCTCCTGTAACATTTACCTGATGGCAGATGAACAAACAGTTCCTGGAGAGGTGTGAGGGGTTTTTAATTATGTACCGTGACTTCTGGAGGCATCGACGTTGAAAGAGGTCTTGGAAGAAGGTAGGGAGACCCCAATAACCTTCTCTGCTCCCCTAACCACCCCCTGCAAGGCTTTTTTGTCGGCAGCACTGCAGCTGGAGTACCGGGTTGTGATGCAAAAGGTCAGCACACTCTCAACCACGCCTCTGTAGAACATAGTTAAGATGTTAGTGGGGAGTGATGCTTGTTTAAGCTTCCTCAGAAAGTGCAATCAGGGGAATGTTCACCTTCACAAATAACTAGAACCGGAACATGAGGATTGGACAATTTCAGGGACATCCATTGCTGTCAATTCTGTGCCTGCGAACAGAATTTTACTTTCTGTTCTAATATCCATGGAAGCATTGAATTTATTCATGTAAACTCAAACACTGAATGCTGAAATACCGTTATAAAGTTCTTTGTCAGATGAGCCGTTTAACGTTTTGAATATGTTCTCTGTTCCCATGGAAGATGTTCAACAGAAACACAAGGAGACCCTGCGGGCACAAACTGAAACATTGAGAGTGAACACGATCCTGATGACGGAGAAGGTGAAGGTTTTCCAGCTGGCTGATCGATACGCTGAGCTCACGGTCATTTCTACTGTTCGAGATCGGACACTGGTGGAACATGAGCTGCTGGCAAGAGGCAGAGACCATGAGCATTATAGAGAGAAACAACTCCGCAGACAGCTGGAAAAAATCCGTACTGATCAGTTATTCCAGAGCAGCTTTTCCCGGAGTAAATCCAAATCTGGGAGTTCAGCAGCAGTGGCCGGAGTCCCGGGGATCGGGAAAACAACGATGGTACAAAAGATTGTTTATGACTGGGCCATGGGGAAAATATACCAACAGTTCCAGTTTGTCTTCAGTTTCAAATTCCGAGATTTAAACAGTATTGACTGTCGAATAAACCTGAAGGAACTGATTCTGGATCAGTATCCTTACTTTGGGAATATCCTGAGAGAAGTCTGGAAGAACCCAGAGGGATTGCTGTTTATATTCGATGGTTTAGATGAATTCAAACACAAAATCGATTTTGCGGACAGTCGGAGAGATACAGAACAAAAGCACCAGTGCCCAGATCCCGAGTGGTGGTGTGAAGTGTCGGACATTGTGTACAGTTTAATCCAGGGCAAGCTGCTCCCAGGGTGTTCAGTGCTGGTGACCACCCGCCCCACTGCGTTACATTTATTGGAAAAGGCGGATATCAGTGTCCGGGCTGAAATCCTGGGATTTGTTGGTGAGGAACGGAAGGAATATTTCATCAGACATTTTGAAGATCAGACGGTGGCCGAAGCTGTTTTCAAACACGTGAAGGAGAATGAGATCCTGTACACCATGAGCTACAACCCCTCCTACTGCTGGATCCTCGCTCTGGCACTGGGCCCCTTCTTCACACAAAGAGTCAGGGACCCACAGCGAGTTCCCAAGACTATCACCCAACTGTACTCCTACTATATTTACAACATCCTGAAAAACCACGGCCGTGAGATTGAGAGACCCCGTGATGTGTTACTCAGGGTTGGTCAGATGGCCTTCAGAGGAGTGTCCGAGAAGAAGATTGTGTTTACAGATGGAGATTTGATCAAGTACAATCTTCAGCCTTCCCAGTTCCTGTCCGGGTTCCTGATGGAGCTTTTGGAGAGAGAGGATTCTGCCCAGAGCGTGGTGTACACATTCCCACACCTCACCATCCAAGAGTTTGTAGCTGCAGTGACACAATTCCTGATCCCAGATGGCAGAGATATTAAGAAACTCCTCACTGAAACCCACAACACGACAGATGGGCGATTTGAGGTATTTCTCCGTTTTGTTGCTGGTCTCTCCTCTCCAATGACAGCTCGGGGCCTGGTGGAGATTCTGGGTCCATTTCCTCATGAAACAACCTGCCGGGTGATTGACTGGGTGAAGGAGGAGGTTAAACGTCAGAGTGGAAACACAGAGAGTGAAGCTGGTAAAAGGAGCCTCCTGAACACATTGCACTACCTGTTTGAGTCTCAGAATCGTGGACTGGCTCAGGACGCACTGGGATCTGTGGAAACACTTTCATTCAGTAGATTGACACTGACCCCGATTGACTGCGCGGTCCTGTCTCATGCCATCGGATTCTGTGATACAATAAAACACCTCGACCTGGAGAACTGCCACATTCAGTGTGAAGGAATCCAGCGGCTGGGACCCGGGCTGCACAAGTGCCAGGTGTTGAGGTAACTTGATTTATCTCTCACTCGGAACTGTGAAACTGTTCTATTGTGTCATTTCAATGTAAATGGATTTCGGATAAACTGTGATAAATCAGATTGTGAAGAATTGTGACAAATGCCCAGGGGATCGGTCAGTAATTCCCCAAGGACAGGAGGGTTCTGTGGCTCCTTGTGAAGGGATGTTGGAGACTTCATCAGATCAGTGAACAACGGCCATTGGTTTAATGGTAGTAAATCACAGGAATGGCCGTGTTTCCTGCTGCCTGTGACACGTCCATTGACAATGTTCCTTCTCACTGTTACTGACACCCAGACCGACACTGACTGCAGCAGATGGGTCAAAGATTCACACCCCCTTCCCGGTGAGGGACAAGAGGCCGTCTGCAGACTGTCCCAGTGAGAAGGAAAGAAATACCATTGTGAGATTGCCCTCCCCTGCCCTTTCCTGTTTGTGACTTTGCTCACTACCAGATACACAGAGAGCGAGGCCGCATCTCCTCTGGGTCTCTGTTCAGACACAACACACGCGTACAAAAATTCCCCTTCCTCCTTTCGGATCTCTCTTCCAATCCCCCTTCCTCCTGTGGGATCTCTCTGCCTCATCCCCCTTCCTCCTCTCAGATCTCTTTTCCCCATCCCCCATCCTCCTATGGGTTCTCTCTTCCCCATCCCCCTTCCACCTCTAGGTTCTCTCTTCCCCATCCCCTTCCCTCCAGTGGTATCCCTTCCCATTCCCATTTCATCCTGTGGGATCTATCTTCCACATCCCCCTTCCTCCTGTCAGATCTCTTTTCCCCATCCCCCATCCTCCTATGGGTTCTCTCTTCCCCATCCCCCTTCCTCCTGAAGGTTCTCTCTTCCCCATTCCCTTCCCTCCAGTGGTATCCCTTCCCATTCCACTTTCCTCCTGTGGGATCTATCTTCCCCATCCCCTTACCTCCTGTCGGATCTCTCTACCCCATCCCCCTTCCTCCTGTGGGATCTCACTTCCACATCCGCCTTCCGCTTGTGGGATCTCACTTCTCCATCCCCCTTCCACCTGTGGGATCTCTCTTCCCCATCCCCCTTCTTCCTGTGGCAACTGACCTCCCCATATTCCTTCATAGAATCGTAAAATCATAGAACACTACAGCATAGAAAACAAGCCATTCGGCCCTTCTGCTCTGTGCCAAAACTTTATTCCGCTAGTCCCATTGACCTGCACCCAGTCCATCGCCCTCCAGACCTCTCCCATCCATGCATCTATCAGATTTATTCTTAAAACCAAAGAGTGTGTCTGCTTTTTCCACATCAGATGGCAGCTCGTTCCGCATTCTCACAACTCTCTGAGTGAGGACGTTCCCCCTAAACCTTTCCCCTTTCACCCTGAAGCAAAGTCCTTTTGTAATTTATCTCTCCTAATCTGTGTGGAAAGAGCCCATTCGCATCTACCCTGTCTATTCCCCTCGTAATTGTGTAAACTTCTATCAAATCTCCCCTCATTCTTCTGCGCTCCGAATAAAGTCTTAACCTGTTCAATCCTTCCTTGTAACTCAACTCCTGAAGAGCCGGCAACATCCTCGCAGATCTTTTCTGCACACTTTCAGTCTTACCGATATCGGTCCTATAGTTCAGTGACCAGAACTGCACACAATACTCCAAATTTGGCTTCACCAATGTCTTGTACAACCTCACCATAACTTTCCAACTCCTATTCTCAACTTTGATTTATGAATGCCCGGATGCCAAAAGCCTTCTTTACAACCCTGTCTCCCAGTGACACCACTTTCAGGGAATTATGTATCTGAACGCCCAGATCCCTTTCTTCCTGCGCATTCCTCAGTGCCCTACCCTTTACTGTCTATGTCCTACCTTGATTTGTCCTTACAAAATGGAACACCTCACACTTGTCTGCATTCATTTCCATCTGCCATTTTCTGGCCCATGTTGCCAGTTGGTGCAGATCCCTCTGCAAGCTTTGAAAGCCTTCCTCGCTGTCCGCAACGCCTCCAATCTTAGTGTCATCAGCAAACTTGCTGGTCCAACTTATCACACTATCATCTAGTACATTGATATAGACAACAAACAACAATAGTCCCAACACAGATCCCTGAGACACACCACTAGTCACAGGCCTCCAGTCTCAGAAGCAATGATCCACTAAGACTCTCTGTCTTCTCCCACACAGCCAATTTGGAATCCAATCTACAACCTTTCCATGGATACCTACTGTCTGAAACTTCTGAACTAACCTCCCATGTGGGACCTTGTCAAAAGCCTTATTAAAGTTCATGTAGACAACATCCACAGCCATTCCTTCATGTGCATTCTTGGTAACCTCCTCGAAAAACTCTACAGGATTCATTAAACACGATCTGCCATGAACAAAGCCATGCTGACTATCCTTAATCAGCCCTTGGTTATCCAACTCCTTGTAAATCCGATCTCTCAGAACACCTTCCAATAATTTACCTAACACCGATGTTAGGCTCACTGGCCTGTAATTACCTGGTGCACTTTTGGAGACTTTTTCAAACAACGGAACAACATGAGCTACCCTCCAATCCTCCGGCACCGCACTTGTGGCGAAGGACATTTTAAATATTTCTGCCAGGACCCCTGCAATTTCTACACTCGTCTCTCTCAAGGTCCAAGAAAATATCATGTCAGGCCTGGGGGATTTATTTACCTTTATTTGCTGTAAGGCAGTAAGCACCTCCTCCTCTTTAATCTCTATATGTTCCATAAAACATAGAATAGTACTGCACATTGCAGGCCCTTCGGCCCACAATGTTGTGCCGACCCTCAAACCCTGCCTGCCATATAACCGCCCACCTTAAATTCCTCCATATGCCTGTCTAGTTGTCTCTTAATCTTCACTAGTGTATCTGCCTCCACCACTGACTCAGGCAGTGCATTCCACGCACCAACCAGTCTCTGAGTGAAAAACCTTCCTCTAATATCCTCTTTGAACTTCCCTCCCCTTACCCTAAAGCCATGTCCTCTTGGACTGAGCAATGGTGCCCTGGAGAAGAGGCGCTGGCTGTCCACTCTGTCTATTCCTCTTAATATCTTGTACACCTCAATCATGTCTCCTCTCATCCTCCTTCTCTACAAAGAGTAAAGCCCCGGCTCCCTTAATCTCTGATCATAATCCATACTCTCTAAACCAGGCAGCATCCTGGGAAATCTCCTCTGTACCCTTTCCAATGCTTCCACATCCTTCTTATAGCGAGGTGACCAGAACTGGATACAGTACTCCAAGTGTGGCCTAACTAGAGTTTTATAGAGCTGCATCTTTACATCGCGTCTCTAAAACTCTATCCCTTGACTTATGAAAGCTAACACCCCATAAACTTTTTTAACTACCCGATCTACCTGTGAGGCAACTTTCAGGGATCTGTGGACATGTATCCCCTGATCTCTCTGCTCCTCCACACTACCAACTATCCTGCCATTTACTTTGTACTTTGCCTTGGAGTTTGTCCTTCGGAACTGTACCACCTCACACTTCTCTGGGTTGAACTCCATCTGCCACTTCTCAGCCCACTTCTGCATCCTATCAATGTCTCTCTGCAATCTTCGACAATCGTCTACACTGTCTACAATACCACCAACCTTTGTGTTGTCTGCAAACTTGCCAACCCACCCTTCTACCCCCACATCTATGTCGTTAATAAAAATCACAAAAAGAAGAGGTCCCAGAACAGATCCTTGCGGGACTCCACTAGCCACAACCCTCCAACCTGATTGTTCTACCTCCACCATGACCATCTGCCTTCTGCAGGCAAGCCAATTCTGAATCAACCTGGCCAAACTTCCCTGGATCACATGCCTTCTGACTTTCTGAATAAGCCTACCGTGTGGAACCTTGTCAAATGCTTACTAAAATCCTTATAGATCACATCCACTGCACTATCCTCATCTATAAGCCTGGTCACCTCCTCAAAAAACTCTATCAGGCTTGTTAGGCACGATCTGCCCTTCACAAAGCCATGCTGACTGTCCCTGATCAGACCATGATTCTCTGAATGCCCATAGATCCTATCTCTAAGAATCCTTTTCAACAGCTTTCCCACCACAGATGTAAGGCTCACTGATCTATAATTACCTGGACTATCCATACTACCTTTTTTGAACAAGGGGACAGCATTCGCCTCCATCCAATCCTCCCGTACCATTCCCCTGGACAACGAGAACATAAAGATCCTAGCCAGAGGTTCAGCAATCTCTTCCCTTGCCTCGTAGAGCAACCTGGGGAATATTCCGGCAGGCCCTGGGGACTTATCCGTCCTAATGTACTTTAACAACTCCAACACCTCCTCTCCTTTAATATCAACATGCTCCAGAACATCAACCTCACTCATATTGACCTCACCGTCATCAAGTTCCCTTTCATTGGTGAATACCAAAGCGAAGTATTCATTGAGAACCTCGCTCACTTCCACAGCCTCCAGGCACATCTTCCCACTTTTATCTCTAATCGGTCCTACCATCATTCCTGTCATCCTATTGTTCCTCACATAATTGAAGAATGCCTCGGGGTTTTCCTTTACCCTACTCGCCAAGGCCTTCCCATGCCCCCTTCTTGCTCTTATCAGCCCCTTCTTAAACTCCTTTCTTGCTACCCTATATTCCTCAATAGACCCATCTGATCCTTGCATCCTAAACCTCGTGTACGCTGCCTTCTTCCACCTGACTAGATTTTCCACTTCACTTGTAACCCATGGTTTCTTCACCCTACCATTCGTTATCTTCCTCAGCTGGACAAATTAATCCCTAACATCCTGCAAGAGATCCTTAAACATCGACCACATGTTCATAGTACATTTCCCTGCAAAACCATCATCCCAATTCACACCCGCAAGTTCTAGTCTTATAGCCTCATAATTTGTCCTTCCCCAATTAAAAATTGTCCTGTCCTCTCTGATTCTATCTTTTTTCATGATAATGCTAAAGGCCAGGGAGCAGTGGTCACTGTCCCCCAGATGCTCACCCACTGACAGATCTCTGACCTGACCCGGTTCGTTATCTAATACTAGATCTGGTATGGCATTCCCCCTCGTCGGCTTGTCAACATACTGAGACAAGAATCCATCTAGGACACACTTAACAAACTCTGCCCCATCTAAACCCTTGGAACTAATCAAGTGCCAATCAATATTAGGGAAGTTAAAGTCACCCATGATAACAACCCTGTTATTTTTGCACCTTTCCAAAATCTGCCTCCCAATCTGCTCCTCGGTATCTCTGCTGCAACCTGGGGGCCTGTAGAATACCCCGGTAGAGTAACTGCTTGCTTCCTGTACCTGACTTCCACCCATACTGACTCAAAAGAGGATCCTGCTATATTACCCACCCTTTCTGTAGCTGCAATAGTATTCCTGACCAGTAATGCCACCCGTCCTGCCCTTTTCCCCCCTCTCTATCCCTTTGAAAGCACTGAAATCCAGGAATATTGAGAATCCATTCCTGTCCTGGTGCCAGCCAAGTCTCCGTAATGGCCTCTACATCATAATTCCATATAAGTATCCAAGCTCTCAGTTCATCACCTTTGTTCCTGATTCTTCTTGCATTGAAGTACACGCACTTTAGCCCTTCAACCTTACTGCCTTTATACCCTTTATTCTGCTGCCCTTTCCTCAAAGCCTCTCTCTGTGTCAGATCTGGCTTTACTCCATGCACTTTTTTCACTGCTCTATCGCTTTGGGTCCCATCCCCCTTGCAAATTAGTTTAAACCCTCCCGAACCATGCTCGCAAACCTCCCAGCAAGGATATTGCTCCCCCTAGAGTTCAGGTGCAACAGGTCCCACCTTCCCCAGAAGAGATCCCAGTTGTCCAAAAATCTAAAACCCCGTCCCCTGCAGCAACTCCTCAGCCACGCATTCAACTGCCATCTCATCCAATTCTTACCCTCACTATCACGTAGTACTGGCAACAATCCTGAGAACACCACCCTTGAGGTCCTCTTCTTCGGCCTTCTGCCTAGTTCCCGAAACTCACACTTCAGGACCTCATCCCTCTTCCTGCCTATGTCGTTGGTACCAATATGTATCACGACTTCTGGCTGCTTTCCCTCACGTACCAGAATGTCATGCACCCTGTCAGAGACAACCCGGACCCTGGTACCCGGGAGGCAACAAACCATGCGTGTTTCCTTCTCACGTCCACAAAATCTCCTGTCTGCTCCCCTGACTATAGAGTCTCCAATGACGACAGCTCTCCTCCACTCCGTCCCACCCTTCTACACCACAGGGTCAGACTCAGTGCCAGAGGCCCTGCCACCGTGGCTCACACCTGGTCGGTCGTCCTCACCAACAGTATCCAGGACGGTGAACTTATTATTCAGGGGAATGGCTACAGGGGTGCTCTGCACTACCTGTCTACTCTCCTTCGCTTTCCCCCCTCGGACTGTCACCCAACGACCTGCTTCCGGCAGCCTAGGTGTGACTACCCCCCTGTAGCTCTCATCTATGGCAGCCTCATTCTTCCTTATGAGTCGAAGGTCATCAAGCTGCTGCTCCGGATTCCTCACACGGTCTTCCAGATCGCCCAGCCGCAAGCACTTCTGGCAGATGTGACTCTGCGGGAGAGGGGAGTTCCCCCAAGACTGCCTCATCTCACAGGAGAGGCACATCACCGTCTCAGGAGGCATTGTAAAGACCTGTCAAAGCCTCAAATCTCCACTCACTCACTGGCCGCTTTCCACGGGCCGCTCAGCTTGAGCTACCCCTCTATTTATTTGTTCGAGCTTTTCAAACTGCTTGGTCAATCAGCTGCTTTCTGCTGAGTCTGAGCTATTCAAATCTTCGTTGTCTTGATTTGCACAGTCCAATTGCCAAAACTGCCAGAATCTCTCGAGTCAAAGCCTCAAATTTCCACTCCTTCACTGGCCCACTCACTCACTGGCCGCGTTCCATGACAATACTGTTTGTTTCCTTTAATTCCATATCCACTATGCCAGTTTTCTAAGTCGACACTGACGCAAAAAACTGTTTAAGATCTTCCCCGTCTCGTGATGTTCCACACATAGACAACCACTCTGATCTTCTAGGGGACCAATTTTGTCCTTTACTATCCTTTTACTCTTAATATACTTGTAGAAACCCTTCGGGTTTACCTTCACATTATCTGCCAACACAACCTCATGTCTTCTTTTTGCCTTCCTGATTTCCTTCTTTAGTATTCCCTTACATTCTCTATACTCTTCAAGTATATCATTTGTTCCTTGTTGCCTGTACCTGCTAAACACGTACTTAACCAGATCGCCAATATCCCTTGAAAAACAAGGTTCCCTATCCCTGTTAACTTTGCCTTTAATCCTGGCAGGAACATGCAAACTCAGGATGTAAGCGCAGTTCAGTAACTCCACTTACTGAATACATCACTGCCAGAAAACAACTTATCCCAATCCACTCTTCCCAGATCCTCTCACATTTCCACCAAATTGGCCCTTCTCCAATTCAGAACCTTAACTGGTAGACCAGTCCTATCCTTATCCATAATTATCTTGAAACTAATGACATTATGGTCACTGGACCCAAAATGTTCGCTTTCACATGCTTCTGTCACCTGACCTGTCTGATTCCCTAATAGATCAGGTAGTGCACCCTCTCCTGTTGGTACCTCAATATATTGATTTAGAAAACTTTCCTGAACACATTTGACAAACTCCACGCCATCTAACCCTTTCACAGAGTGGGAGTCCAGGTCAATATGTGGGAAGTTAAAATCCCCTACGATTACAAATTTCTGTTTCTTACATTGGTGTGCTAACTCTCAACAGACTTGCTCCTCCGATTGGGCCGTATATAATAATACCCTATTACTGTGGTCACAGCTTTCCCGTTCCTCAGCTCCACCCATACGGCCTCTGTAGACGAGCCCTCCGGGCTGTCCCGTCTGCACACAGCTGTGAGATTCCCCTGACTAGTAATGCCACTCCTCCCCCTTTCATCCCTCCCCCTCTATCACGTCTGAAACAACATAACCTCGGAACATGAAGCTGCCAGTCCTGCCCCTCCTGCAAACCAAGTCTTACTAATAGCAATAATGTCGAGATCATCATGTGCCAATCCACGCCCTAAACTCATCTGCCTTACACACTATACTCTTTGCATTAAAATAGATGCACCTGAGAACATTTCTATCACGTACAAACCATTGATATCTGTCGAAACAGGCAGTCCTCGCATGACCATTATCCTCCTCCACATCACTATCTGCTCTAAAACTCTGCCCCGTCCCCCTGCAACCTTGTTTAAAACCCCCAGAGCAGAACTTGCTAGCCTACCGATAAGGATGTTAGTTCCCCTCCAGTTCAGGTGCAAACTGCCCAATTCGAACTGGTCTCACCTCCCCTGGAAAAAGCCCAATTGTCCAGAAACATGAACCCCTCCATCATGTACCATCCCCTCAGCCACGTATTTAGCTGCATTATTTCTAGCCTCACCAGCACGTGGCACGGGTAGCAAACCACCTGTGGGATCTCACGTTCCCATCCCCCATTCATTCTCTGGGCTCTCTGTTTCCACTCCCCCTTTCTGCTGTTGGATCTCTCCTCAGCATCCCCCTTCCTCCTGTGGGATCTCTCTCCCCAATCCCCCTTCCTCTTGTGGGATCTCTCTTCCACATCCCCCTTCCTCCTTTGGGATCTGTCTTTTCCTGAGGTATCCTGAGGTATCTCTCTTCTGCATCCTGCTTCCTGCTGTTGGGCCTCTGTTCCCAATCCCCCTTCCTCCTGTGGAATCTCTCTCCCCCATCCCCCTTCCTCCTGTGGGATCTGTCTTTTCCATACACATTCATCCTGTGGGATCTCTCTCCCTCATCCTTTCCTCTTGTGGAATCTCCCTTCCCATCCCCTTCCTCCTGTGGGATCTCTCTCCCCCATCCCCCTTCCTCCTGTGGGATCTCTCTCCCCCATCCCCCTTCCTCCTGTGGGATCTCTCTCCCCCATCCCCCTTCCTCCTGTGGGATCTCTCTGCCGCATCCCCCTTCCTCCAGTGGGATCTGTCTTTTCCATACACATTCATCCTGAGGTATCTCTCTTCCGCATCCCGCTTCCTGCTGTTGGGCCTCTGTTCCCAATCCCCCTTCCTCCTGTGGAATCTCTCTCCCCCATCCCCCTTCCTCCTGTGGGATCTGTCTTTTCCATACACATTCATCCTGTGGGATCTCTCTCCCTCATCCTTTCCTCTTGTGGAATCTCCCTTCCCATCCCCTTCCTCCTGTGGGATCTCTCTCCCCCATCCCCCTTCCTCCTGTGGGATCTCTCTCCCCCATCCCCCTTCCTCCTGTGGGATCTCTCTGCCGCATCCCCCTTCCTCCAGTGGGATCTGTCTTTTCCATACACATTCATCCTGAGGTATCTCTCTTCCGCATCCTGCTTCCTGCTGTTGGGCCTCTGTTCCCAATCCCCCTTCCTCTAGTGGGATCTCTCTCCCCCATCCCCCTTCCTTCTGTAGTATCTCTCTTCCCTATCCCCCTTCCTCCTGTGGGATGTCTTCCCCATCCCCCTGCCTCCTGTGGGATCTCTCCCCCATCCCCCTTCCTCCTGTGGGATTTCTCTTCCCATTCCCCCACCCTCCTAAGGGATCTCTTTGCCCCATCCCACTTCCTCCTGTGGGATCCCTCTTCTCCATCTCCCTTCCTCCTGTGGGATCTCTCTGCCACTTCCCCCTTACTCTTGTCGGACTCTCACCCCCATCCCCCTTCCTCCTGCGGAATCTCTCTGCCCCATCCCCCTTCCCCCTGTGGGATCTCTCTCCCCCATCCCCCTTCCTCCTGTGGGATCTCTCTGCCCCATCCCCCTTCCTCCTGTGGGATCTCTCTCCCCCATCCCCCTTCCTTCTGTAGTATCTCTCTCCCCCATCCCCCTACCTCCTGTGGGATTTCTCTTCCCATTCCCCCACCCTCCTAAGGGATCTCTTTGCCCCAGCCCGCTTCCTCCTGTGGGATCCCTCTTCTCCATCTCCCTTCCTCCTGTGGGATCTCTCTGCCACTTCCCCCTTCCTCTTTTGGGATCTCTCCCCCATCCCCCTTCACTCTGTGGGATCTCTCTCCCCAATCCCCCTTCCTCCTTTGGGATCTGTCTTTTCCATATACATTCATCCTGAGGTATCTCTCTTCCGCATCCCGCTTCCTGCTGTTGGGCCTCTGTTCCCAATCCCCCTTCCTCCAGTGGGATCTCTCTCCCCCATCCCTCTTCCTCCTGCGGGACCTCGCTCCCCCTTCCCCCTGCGGAATCTCTCTCCACCATCCCCCTTCTTCCTGTGGGATCTCCGTACACCGTCTTCATTCCTCCTGAGGGTTCTCTCTGCCCCTTCCCCCGTCCCTCCTATGGGCTCTCCCACCCCCCTCCCCCTTCCCTCCTATGGATTCTCCCTCCCCAGTCCCACTTTTCACCTGTGGGTCTCCCATCCGTGTCCTCCTTCCTTCCTGTGGTCTCTCCCTCCCCCGTTCCCCGTCCTCCTGTGGGATCTCCTTCCCCCGTCCCAATTCCCTCCTGTGGGATATCCTGACACGTCCCCCTTCACTCCTGTGGGATCTCTCTGCCACATCCCCTTCCTACCGTGGGATCTCTCTTCCCCGTCCCCCTTCCCTCCCGTGGGCTCTCCCTCCCACTTCCCACTGGCGGGCGCTCCCTCCCCCGTCCCCCTTCCTCCTGTGATCTCCCACCCCTCTCTCCCTTCCTCATGTGGGATCCACCTCCCGCGCCCCTCCCCCCGTGGGATCCCCCTCCCCCGCCCCGCTTCCTCCTATGGGATACCCCACCCCCGTCCCCCTTCTCTCCTGTGGGATCTCTCTGCCACATCCCCCTTCCTACCGTGGGATCTCTCATCCCCGTCCCCCAACCTCCTGTGGGATCTCTCTGCCCCGTCCCCCTTCCCTCCTGTGGGCTCTCCCTCCCCCGTCCCCCTTCCCCCCGTGGTAACCCTCCCCCATCCCCCTTCCCACTGTGGGATCTGCCTCCCCCGTCCCCCTTCCTCCTCTGGGATATCTCTTCCCCTTCCCACATCCTCCCGTGCGATCTCTAACCTATGCCCCATTCAAACTGTACCATCTCTCTTCATCCACATACCTCCTGCTGGGCCTCTGTTCCCATCATCAGACCTCCTGTGGGATCTGTATTTTCCATCCGCATTAATTCTGAGATATCTCTCTTCACCAACTCCATTCCTCCTGTTGGATCTCACTTCCCCATTCCCCCCTTGGGACCTTTCTTCCCCATCCCCCTTCCTCCTGTGGGATCCCGCTCCCCCGTCCCCCTTCCCCCCTGTGGGATCTCTCCCCCCGTGCCCCTTCCCTCCTGGGGGCTCACCCTCCCCCATATCCCTACCGTCCTGTGGGATTCCGCTCCACCGTCCCCCTTCCCCACTGTGGGATCTCCCTACACCGTCCCACTTCACTCCAGTGGGCTCTCTCTCTCCCGTCCCCCTTCCCTCCTGTGTGATCACCCTCCACCATCCCCCTTCCTCCTGTGGGATCTCTCTGCTCCGTCCCTCTTCCTCCTGTGGGATCTCTGTGCCCCGTCCCCCATAACCCTGTGGGATCCCTCGGCCCCATTCCCTTCCTCCTGTGGGATATCTCACTCCCGTCCCCCTTCCTCCTGTGTGATCACCCTACCCCGTCCCCCATCCTCCTGTGTGATCACCCTCCACCATCCCCCTTCCTCCTGTGGAATCTCTCTGCTCCGTCGCCCTTCCTCCTGCGGGATCTCCCTCCCCCGTCCCCCTTCCTCCTGTGGGATCCCCTTGCCCCGTCCACCATCCCCCCTGTGGGATCTCCCTCCCCCGTCCCTCTTCCTCCTGTGGGATCTCCCTCCCCCGTCCCCCTTCCTCCTGTGGGATCTCTCTTCCCCGTCCCCCATCCTCCTGTGGTATCCCCCTCCCCCGTCCACCTTCCCCCCTGTGGGATCTCTCACCGCCGTCCCCCTTCCTCCTGTGGGATCTCCCTCCCCCGTCCACCTTCTCCCCGTGGGATCACCCTCCCCCGTCCACCTTCTCCCCGTGGGATCACCCTCCCCCGTCCACCTTCCCCCCTTTGGGATACCCCTCCCCTTGCCCCTTCCCCATTTTGAGATCCCCGTCCCCCATCCCCCCTGTGGGATCTGACCCCCGTTTCCCCCTTCCTC
Source organism: Hypanus sabinus (assembly GCF_030144855.1). Lineage (NCBI taxonomy): Eukaryota > Metazoa > Chordata > Chondrichthyes > Myliobatiformes > Dasyatidae > Hypanus > Hypanus sabinus. The sequence continues at coordinate 143,914 of NW_026779085.1, forward strand.
CTGTGGGATCTTCCTCCCAAGTCCCCCTTCCGTCTGTGGGATCCCTCTCCCACATCCCCCTTCCTCCTCTGGGATCTCTCTGCCACATCCCCCTTCCTACCGTGGGATCTCTCTTCCCCGTCCCCCATCCTCCTGTGGGATCTCTCTGGCCCGTCCCCCTTCCTCCTGTGGGATCTCTCTGCCCCGTCCCCCTTCCCCCCTGTGGGATCCCCCTCCCCTGTCCACCATCCCCCCATGGGATATCCCTCCCCGTTTCTCCTTTCCCATTTTGTGATCCCCTGTGAGATCCTCCCCCATCCCCATCCCCGTGTGGGATCTGACTCCCGTGTCCCCCTTCCTTCTGTGGGATCGCCCTTTCACATCTCCCTTCCGCCTGTGGGATCTCCATCCCCCGTCCCCCTTCCGACTGTGAGATCTTCCTCCCCCATCCCACTTCCTCCTGTGGGATCCCTCGGCGCCGTCCCCCTTCCCCCTGTGGGACCCACCTCCCTCGTCCCCCTTCCCCTCTGTGGGATCCTCCTCCCCCGTCCACCTTCCCCCCGTGGGATCACCCTCCCCCGTCCACCTTAACCCCTGTGGGATCTCTCTCCCTCGTCCCACTTCCTCCTGTGGGATCTCTCTCCCCCTTCCCACCTGCGTGCTCTCCGTCCCCCGTCCACCTTACCCCCTGTGGGATCCCTCTCCCCCGTCCCCCTTCCTCCTGTGATAACTCTCTGCCACATCCCCCTTCCTCCTGTGGGATCTCTTTTCCCCGTCCCCCTTCCCCCCTGTGGGATACCCCTCCCACGTCCACCCCCCCGTGGGATCCCTCTCCCCTTGCCCCTTCCCCATTTTGTGATCCCCGTCCCCAATCACCCCTGTTGAATCCATCTCTACTGTCCCCCTTCCCCCTGTGGGATCTTGCTCCCCCGTCACACTGCCCCCCTCTGGGTTCTCCCTCCCGACTCCCCCTTCCCCCCTGAGGGATCTCCCTCCCGTGTCCCACTTCACCCCTGTGGAATCCCTCTCCACCGTCCCCCTTCCCCCTGTCGGATCCTGCTCCCCCGTCCCCCTTCCTCCCTGTGGGTTCTCCCTCCCGCCTCCCCCTTCGCCCCTGTGGGATCCCTCCCCACCTCCCCCTTCCCCCCTGTGGGATCTCGCTCCCGTATCCCCCTTCACCCCTGTGGAATCCCTCTCCACCGTCCCCCATCCCCGTGTGGGATCTGACTCCCGTGTCCCCCTTCCTTCTGTGGGATCGCCCTCCCACGTCCCCCTTCCTCCTGCGGGATCTCCCTCCCCCGTCCCACTTCCAACTGTGAGATCTTCCTCCCCCATCCCCCTTCCTCCTGTGGGATCCCTCGGCGCCGTCCCCCTTCCCCCCAGGGATCCCCCTCCCCCGTCCACCTTCTCCCCGTGGGATCACCCTCCCCCGTCCACCTTCCCCCCTGTGGGATCCCTCTCCCTCGTCCCACATCCCCCTGTGGGATCCTGCTCCCCCGTCCCCCTTCCTCCCTGTGGGTTCTCCCTCCCGCCTCCCCCTTCCCCCCTGTGGGATCCCTCTCCACCGTCCCCCTTCACCGTGTGGGATCTGACTCCCGTGTCCCCCTTCCTCCTGTGGGATCTCCCTCCCACGTCCCCGTTCCTCCTGTGGGATCTCCCTCCCCCATCCCCCTTCCTCCTGTGGGATCTCCCTCCCACGTCCCCCGTCCACCTGCGGGATCTCTCTCCCCCTTCCCACCTGCGTACTCTCCGTCCCCCGTCCACCTTACCCTGTGGGATCCCTCACCCCCATCCCCCTTCCCCCTGTGGGATCTCTCTCCCTCGTCCCCCTTCCTCCTGTGGGATGTCTCTCCCCGTTCCCACCTGCGTACTCTCCGTCCCCCGTCCACCTTACCCCCTGTGGGATCCCTCTCCCCCATCCCCTTCCCCTGTGGGATCCTGCCCCCAGTCCCTCTTCCTCGCTGTGGGTTCTCCCTCCCCATTCCCCCCTGTGGGATCTCACTCCTGTGTCTCCCTTCACCCCTGTGGAATCCCTCTCCACCGTCCCCCTTCTCCCCTGTGGGATCCCTCTCCCCCATCCCCATCCCCGTGTGGGATCTGACTCCAGTGTCCCCCTTCCTCCTGTGGGATCGCCCTCCCCCGACCCCCTTCCGACTGTGAGATCTTCCTCCCTCGTCCCCCTTCCCCCTGTGGGATCTGACTCCCCTGTCCCCCTTCCTCCTGTGATATCTGTCTGCCACATCCCCCTTCCTACCGTGGGATCTCTCTTCCCCCTCCCCCATTCTCCTGTGGGATCTATCGTTCCCGTCCCCCAACATCCTGTGGGATCTCTCTGCCCCGTCACCCATCCTCCTGTGGGATCTCTCTGCCCCGTCTCCCTTTCTCCTGTGGGATCACTCTGCCACATCCCCCTTCCTACCGTGGGATCTCTCGTCCCCGTCTCCCAACCTCCTGTGGGATCTCTCTGCCCCGTCCCCCTTCCTCCTGTGGGATCTCTTGTCCCCGTCCCCCAACCTCCTGTGGGATCTCTCTGCCCCTTCCCCTTCCCCCCTGTGGGATCTCCCTCCCGTGTCCCCCTTCACCCCTGTGGAATCCCTCTCCACCGCCCCCCTTCCCCCTGTGGGATCTAGCCCTTGAGTCCCCCTTTCACCTGTGGGATTGCCCTCCCACGTCCCCCGTCCTCCTGTGGGATCTCTCTTCCCAGTCCCCCTTCATCCTGTGGGATCTCTCTGCCCCGTCCCCCTTTCTCCTGTGGGATCTCTCGTCCCCATCCCCCAACCACCTGTGGGATCTCTCTGCCCCGTCCCCCTTCCTCCTCTCAGATTGGGATCCCAATCCCCCCTTCCCCCATGTGGGATCCCCCTCCCCCGTCCACCTTCCCCCCCTGTGGGATCCCTCTCCCTCGTCCCCCTTCCCCCTGTGGGATCTGACTCCCCTGTCCCCCTTCCTCCTGTGATATCTCTCTGCCTCATCCCCCATCCTACCGTGGGATCTCTATTCCCCGTCCCCCATCCTCCTGTGGCATCTCTCTGCCCCGTCCCCCTTCCTACCGTGGGATCTCTCTTCCCGTCCCGCTACCCTCCTGAGGGCTCACACTCCCCCGTCCCCCTTCCCTCCCGTGGGATCTCCCACCCCAGTCCCCCTTCCTCCTGTGGGATCACTCAGCCCCGTCCCCGTCCACATGTGGGATCTCCCACCCCCAACCCCTTTACTCCCGTGGGATCCCCCTCCCCATCCCCTTGATCTCTCTTCCCCGTCCCCCTTCCACCCTGTGGGATCCCCCTACCCCGTCCACCTTCCCCCTTGTGGGATCCCCCTCCCCCATCCACCTTCCCCCCTGTGGGATCCCTCTCCCTCGTCCCCCTTCCCCCTGTGGGTCCTGACTCCCGTGTCCCCCTTCCCCCTGTGGGATCGCCCTCCCACGTCCCTGTTCCTCCTGTGGGATCTCTCTGCCCCGTCCCCCGTCCAACTGTGGGATCCCCCTCCCCCGATAAACCACCCCTGTGTGATCCCCCTCCCCCGTCCACCTTCCCCCCTGTGGGATCTCTCTCCCTCGTCCCCCTTCCTCCTGTGGGATCTCTCTCCCCTTCCCACCTGCGTACTCTCCGTCCCCCGTCCACCTTACCCCCTGTGGGATCCCTCTCCCCCGTCCCCCTTCCTCCTCTGGGATCTCTCTGCCACATCCCCCTTCCTACCGTGGGATCTCTCTTCCCCGTCCCCGATTCTCCTGTGGGATCTCTCGTCCCCATCCCCCAACATCCTGTGAGATCTCTCTGACCCATCACCCTTCCCCCGTGTAGGATCCCCCTCCCCCGTCCACCTTCCCCCTGTGGGATCCCCCTCCCCTTGCCCCTTCCCCATTTTGGGATTCCCGTCCCCCATCCCCCCTGTGGGATCTCCCTCCTGTGTCCCCCTTCACCCCTGTGGAATCCCACTCCACCGTCCCCCATTCTCCTGTGGGATCTCTCTCCCTCAACCCCCTTCCTCCTGTGGGATCTCTCTGCCCCGTCACCCTTCACCCCTGTGGGATTCCCCTCCCCCGTCCACCTTCCCCCGGTGAGATATCCTTCCCCCTTTCCCCTTTCCCATTTTGTGATCCCCGTCCCCAATCACCCCTGTTGAATCCATCTCTACTATCCCGCTTCCCCCTGTGGGATCTTGCTTCCCCGTCCCACTTCCCCCCTCTGGGTTCTCCCTCCCGCCTCCCCATTGCCCCCTGTGGGATCTCCCTCCTGTGTCCCCCTCTCACCCCTCTGGAATCCCTTTCCACCATCCCCCTTCCCCCTGTGGGATCCTGCTCCCCCGTCCCTCTTCCTCGCTGTGGGATCTCTCTCCCCCGTCCACCATCCCCCTGTGGGATCCCCCTCCCCCTTCCCCCTTCCCCGCTGTGGGAACCCCCTCCCCCTTCCCCCTTCCCCGCTGTGGGAACCCCCTCCCCCGTCCCCCTTCCCCCCTGTGGGTTCACCCTCCCGCCTTTCCCTTCCCCCCTCTGGGATCCCTTCTCCACCGTCCCCCATCCCCCTGTGGGATCTGACCCCCGTGTCCCCTTTACTCCTGTGGGATCTCTCTGCCCCGTCCCCCGTCCACCTATGGGATCTCCCACCCCCGACTCCTTTACTCCCGTGGGATCCCCCTCCCCCATCCCCCTGTGGGATCTCTCTTCCCCGTCCCCCTTCCCCCCTGTGGGATCCCTCTCCCCCGTCCCCCTTCCCTCCTGTGGGATCACCTTACCAAAGTCCCCCTTCCCTCCTGTGGGATCTCCGTACCAAAGTCCCCCTTCTCTCCTGTGGAATCTCTCTGCCACATTCCCCATTCCTACCGTGGGATCTCTCATCCCCGTCCCACATCCACCTGTGGGATCTCTCTGCCCCATCTCCCTTCCTCCTGTGGGATCTCTCTTCCCTGCCCCCTTCTTCCTGTGGGATCTCTCTGCCTCGTACCCCTTCCCCGCTGTGGGAACCCCCTCCCCCGTCCCCCTTCACCCCTGTGGAATCCCTCTCCACCTTCCCCCTTCCCTTGTGGGATCTTGCTTCCCCGTCCCCCTTCCCCCCGTGGGTACTCCCTCCCGCCTCCCACTTCCCCCCTGTGGGATCCCTCTCCACCGTCCCCCTTCACCGTGTGGGATCTGACTCCCGTGTCCCCCTTCCTCCTGTGGGATCTCCCTCCCACGTTCCCGTTCCTCCTGTGGGATCTCTCTGCCCCGTCCCCCGTCCACCTGCGGGATCCCCCTCCCCCGTCCACCTTCCCCCTGTGGGATCTCTCCCCCCCTTCCCACCTGCGTACTCTCCGTCCCCCGTCCACCTTACCCCCTGTGGGATCCCTCTCCCCCATCCCCCCTTCCCCCCTGTGGGATCTCTCTCCCTCGTCCCCCTTCCTCCTGTGGGATGTCTCTCCCCCTTCCCACCTGCGTACTCTCCGTCCCCCGTCCACCTTACCCCCTGTGGGATCCCTCTCCCCCATCCCCCTTCCCCCTGTGTGATCCTGTCCCCCAGTCCCTCTTCCCTCGCTGTGGGTTCTCCCTCCCCATTCCCCCCTGTGGGTTCACCCTCCCGCCTTTCCCTTCCCGCCTCTGGGATCCCTTCTCCACCGTCCCCCATCCCCCTGTGGGATCTGACCCCCATGTCCCCTTTACTCCTGTGGGATCTCTCTGCCCCGTCCCCCGTCCACCTGTGGGATCTCCCACCCCCGACTCCTTTACTCCCGTGGGATCCCCCTCCCCCATCCCTCTGTGGGATCTCTCTTCCCCGTCCCCCTTCCCCCCTGTGGGATCCCTCTCCCCCCGTCCCCCTTCCCTCCTGTGGGATCTCCCTACCAAAGGTCCCCCTTCCCTCCTGTGGGATCTCCGTACCAAAGTCCCCCTTCTCTCCTGTGGAATCTCTCTGCCACATTCCCCATTCCTACCGTGGGATCTCTCATCCCCGTCCCACATCCACCTGTGGGATCTCTCTGCCCCATCTCCCTTCCTCCTGTGGGTTCTCTCTTCCCTGCCCCCTTCTTCCTGTGGGATCTCTCTGCCCCGTACCCCTTCCCCGCTGTGGGATCCCCCTCCCCCGGTCCACCTTCCCCCTGTGGGATCCCCCTCCCCCTTTCCCCCTTCCCCGCTGTGGGATCCCCCTCCCCCGTCCCCCTTCCTCCTGTGGAATCCCTCTCCACCGTTCCCCTTCCTCCTGTGGGATCTTGCCTCCCCCCGTCCCCCCTTCCCCCCGTGGGTCACTCCCTCCCGCCTCACACTTCCCCCCTGTGGGATCCCTCTCCACCGTCCCCCTTTCCCCTTGTGGGATCTTGCCTCCCCCGTCCCCCTTCCCCCCGTGGGTACTCCCTCCCGCCTCACACTTCGCCCCTGTGGGATCCCTCTCCACCGTCCCCCTTCCCCTTGTGGGATCTGACTCCCGTGTCCCACTTCCTCCTGTGGATCGCCCTCCCATGTCCCGCTTCCACCTGTGGGATCTCCATCACCCGTCCCCCTACCGACTGTGAGATCTTCCTCCCCATCCCCCTTCCTCCTGTGGGACCCACATCCCTCGGCCCCCTTCCCGCCTGAGGGATCCCCCTCCCCCGTCCACCTTCCCCCGTGGGATCACCCTCCCCCGTCCACCTTCCCCCCTGTGGGATCCCTCTCCCTCGTCCCCCTTCCGCCTGTGGGATCTGACTCCCCTGTCCCCCTTCCTCCTGTGGGATCTCTCTCCCCCTTCCCACCTGCGGGCTCTCCCTCCCCCGTCTACCTTCCCCCCTGTGGATCCCTCTCTCCCCCATCCCCCTTCCCCCTGAGGGATCTGACTCCCCTGTCCCCCTTCCTCCTGTGATATCTGTCCTGCCACAACCCCCTTCCTACCGTGGGATCTCTGTTCCCCGTCCCCCATCCTCCCATGTGGCATCTCTCTGCCCCGTCCCCCTTCCTCCTGTGGGATCTCTCTGCCACATCCCCCCCTTCCTACCGTGGGATCTCTCTTCCCGTCCCGCTACCCTCCTGAGGGCTCACACTCCCCCGTCCCCCTTCCCTCCCGTGGATCTTCCACCCCAGTCCACCTTCCTCCTGTGGGATCACTCAGCCCCGTCCCCCGTCCACATGTGGGATCCCCCTCCCCATCCCCTTGATCTCTCTTCCCCGTCCCGCTTCCACCCTGTGGGATCCCCCTGCCCCGTCCACCTTCCCCCCTTTGGGATCCCCCTCCCCGATAAACCACCCTGTGTGATCCCTCTCCCCATCCCCCTTCCACCCTGTGGGATCCCTCTCCCCCGTCCCCCTTCCTCCTGTGGGATCACCCTCCCCCGTCCCCCTTCCTCCTGTCGGATCTACCTGCCCCGTCCCCCATCCCCCCCTGTGGAACCTCCCTCCCACGTCCCTCTTCACCCCTGTGGGATCCCTCTCCACTGTCACCCTTCCCTGTGGGATTTCTCTCCCCCCCGTCCCCCTTCCTCCTGTGGGATATCCCTCCCCCCGTCCCTCTTCCTCCTGTGGGATCCCTCTCCCCCGTCCCCCTTCCTCCTGTGGTATCCCCCTCCCCCCCGTCCCCCTTTCCTCCTGTGGGATCTCTCTCCCTCGTCCCCCTTCCTCCCGTGGGATCTCTCTCCCTCCCCCTTCCCACCTGCGTACTCTCCGTCCCCCGTCCACCTTACCCCCTGTGGGCTCACGCTCCCACATCCCCACTTCCCCCTGTGGGATCTCTCTCCTCATCCCCCTTCTCCTGTGGGATCTCTCTCCCCCTTCCCCCTTCCTCCTCTAGGATCTCTCTGCCACATCCCCCATCCTCCTGTGGGATCTCTCTGCCCCTTCGCCCTTCCTCCTGTGGGATCTCTCTGCCCCTTCGCCCTTCCTCCTGTGGGATCTCTCTGCCCCGTCACCCTTCACCCCTGTGGATTCCCCTCCCCCGTCCACCTTCCCCCGGTGAGATATCCTTCCCCCTTTCCCCTTTCCCATTTTGTGATCCCCGTCCCCAATCACCCTGTTGAATCCATCTCTACTATCCCGCTTCCCCCTGTGGGATCTTGCTTCCCCGTCCCACTTCCCCCCTCTGGGTTCTCCCTCCCGCCTCCCCATTCCCCCCTGTGGGATCTCCCTCCTGTGTCCCCCTTCACCCCTCTGGAATCCCTTTCCACCGTCCCCCTTCCCCCTGTGGGATCCTGCTCCCCCGTCCCTCTTCCTCGCTGTGGGATCTCTCTCCCCCCTCCCCCTTCCTCCTGTGGGATCTCTCTGCACATCCCCCTTCCTACCGTGGGTCACTCTTCACCGTCCCCCATTCTCCTGTGGGATCTTACTCCCCCGTCCCCCTTCCCCCCCTGTGGGTTCACCTCCCGCCTTTCCCTTCCCCCCTCTGGGATCCCTTCTCCACCGTCCCCCATCCCCCTGTGGGATCTGACCCCCGTGTCCCCTTTACTCCTGTTGGATCTCTCTGCCCCGTCCCCCGTCCACCTGTGGGATCTCCCACCCCCGACTCCTTTACTCCCGTGGGATCCCCCTTCCGCATCCCCCTGTGGGATCTCTCTTCCCCGTCCCCCCTTCCCCCCTGTGGGATCCTGCCCCCCAGTCCCTCTTCCTCGCTGTGGTTCTCCCTTCCCATTCCCCCCTGTGGGATCTCCCTCCTGTGTCTCCCTTCACCCCTGTGGAATCCCTCTCCACCGTCCCCCTTCCCCCCTGTGGGATCCCTCTCCCCCATCCCCATCCCCGTGTGGGATCTGACTCCAGTGTCCCACTTCCTCCTGTGGGATCGCCCTCCCCCGACCCCCTTCCGACTGTGAGATCTTCCTCCCCATCCCCATCCCCGTGTGGGATCTGACTCCCGTGTCCCCCTGCCTCCTGTGGATCGCCCTCCCATGTCCCGCTTCCTCCTGTGGGATCTCCATCACCCGTCCCCCTTCCGACTGTGAGATCTTCCTCCCCATCCCCCTTCCTCCTGTGGGACCCACCTCCCCCGGCCCCCTTCCCCCCTGAGGGATCCCCCTCCCCGTCCACCTTCCCCCCGTGGGATCACCCTCCCCCGTCCACCCTTCCCCCCTGTGGGATCCCTCTCCCTCGTCCCCCTTCCCCCTGTGGGATCTGACTCCCCTGTCCCCCTTCCTCCTGTGGATCTCTCTCCCCATTCCCACCTGCGGGCTCTCCCTCCCCCGTCTACCTTCCCCCCTATGGGATCCCTCTCCCCGATCCCCCTGTGGGATCTGACTCCCCTGTCCCCCTTCCTCCTGTGGATCTCTCTCCCCCTTCCACCTGCGGGCTCTCCCTCCCCCGTCTACCTTCCCCCCTGTGGGATCCCTCTCCCCAATCCCCCTTCCCCCTGTGGGATCTGACTCCCTGTCCCCTTTCTCCTGTGATATCTGTCTGCCACATCCCCCTTCCTACCGTGGGATCTCTCTTCCCCCTCCCCCATTCTCCTGTGGGATCTATCGTCCCCGTCCCCCAACATCCTGTGGAATCTCTCTGCCCCGTCACCCATCCTCCTGTGAGATCTCTCTGCCACATCCCCCTTCCTACCGTGGGTCACTCTTCCCCGTTCCCCCATTCTCCTGTGGGATCTTACTCCCCTGTCCCCCTTCCCCCCTGTGGGTTCACCCTCCCGCCTTTCCCTTCCCCCCTCTGGGATCCCTTCTCCACCGTCCCCCATCCCCCTGTGGGATCTGACCCCGTGTCCCCTTTACTCCTATTGGATCTCTCTGCCCCGTCCCCCGTCCACCTGTGGGATCTCCCACCCCCGACTCCTTTACTCCCGTGGGATCCCCCTTCCGCATCCCCCTGTGGGATCTCTCTTCCCCCGTCCCCCTTCCCCCCTGTGGGATCCTGCCCCCCAGTCCCTCTTCCTCGCTGTGGGTTCTCCTTCCCATTCCCCCCTGTGTGATCTCCCTCCTGTGTCTCCCTTCACCCCTGTGGAATCCCTCTCCACCGTCCCCCTTCCCCCCTGTGGATCCCTCTCCCCGATCCCCCTTCCCCCTGTGGGATCTGACTCCCCTGTCCCCTTCCTCCTGTGATATCTGTCTGCCACATCCCCCTTCATACCGTGGGATCTCTCTTCCCCCTCCCCCATTCTCCTGTGGGATCTATCGTCCCCGTCCCCCAACATCCTGTGGAATCTCTCTGCCCCGTCACCCATCCTCCTGTGGGATCTCTCTGCCCCGTCTCCCTTTCTCCTGTGGGATCACTCTGCCACATCCCCCTCCTACCGTGGGATCTCTCGTCCCCGTCTCCCAACCTCCTGTGGGATCTCTCTGCCCGTCCCCCTTCCTCCTGTGGGATCTCTTGTCCCCGTCCCCCAACCTCCTGTGGGATCTCTCTGCCCTTCCCCTTCCCCCCTGTGGGATCTCCCTCCCGTGTCCCCCTTCACCCCTGTGGAATCCCTCTCCACCGCCCCCCTTCCCCTGTGGGATCTAGCCCTTGAGTCCCCCTTTCACCTGTGGATTGCCCTCCCACGTCCCCCGTCCTCCTGTGGGATCTCTCTTCCCAGTCCCCCTTCATCCTGTGGGATCTCTCTGCCCCGTCCCCCTTTCTCCTGTGGGATCTCTCGTCCCCATCCCCCAACCACCTGTGGGATCTCTCTGCCCCGTCCCCTTATTCCTGTGGGATCTCTTGTCCCCGTCCCCCAACCTCCTGTGGGATCTCTCTGCCCCTTCGCCCTTCCTCCTGTGGATCTCTCTGCCCTTCGCCCTTCCTCCTGTGGGATCTCTCTGCCCCGTCACCCTTCACCCCTGTGGGATTCCCCTCCCCCGTCCACCTTCCCCCGGTGAGATATCCTTCCCCCTTTCCCCTTTCCCATTTTGTGATCCCCATCCCCAATCACCCCTGTTGAATCCATCTCTACTATCCCGCTTCCCCCTGTGGGATCTTGCTTCCCGTCCCACTTCCCCCCTCTGGGTTCTCCCTCCCGCCTCCCCATTCCCCCCTGTGGGATCTCCCTCCTGTGTCCCCCTTCACCCCTCTGGAATCCCTTTCCACCGTCCCCCTTCCCCCTGTGCGATCCTGCTCCCCCCGTCCCTCTTCCTTGCTGTGGGATCTCTCTCCCCCCTCCCCCTTCCTCCTGTGAGATCTCTCTGCCACATCCCCCTTCCTACCGTGGGTCACTCTTCCCCGTCCCCCATTCTCCTGTGGGATCTTACTCCCCTGTCCCCCTTCCCCCCTGTGGGTTCACCCTCCCGCCTTTCCCTTCCCCCCTCTGGGATCCCTTCTCCACCGTCCCCCATCCCCCTGTGGGATCTGACCCCGTGTCCCCTTTACTCCTATTGGATCTCTCTGCCCCGTCCCCCGTCCACCTGTGGGATCTCCCACCCCCGACTCCTTTACTCCCGTGGGATCCCCCTTCCGCATCCCCCTGTGGGATCTCTCTTCCCCGTCCCCCCTTCCCCCCTGTGGGATCCTGCCCCCCAGTCCCTCTTCCTCGCTGTGGGTTCTCCCTTCCCATTCCCCCCTGTGTGATCTCCCTCCTGTGTCTCCCTTCACCCCTGTGGAATCCCCTCTCCACCGTCCCCCTTCCCCCCTGTGGGATCCCCTCTCCCCCGATCCCCCTTCCCCCTGTGGGATCTGACTTCCCCCTGTCCCCCTTCCTCCTGTGATATCTGTCTGCCACATCCCCCTTCATACCGTGGGATCTCTCTTCCCCCCTCCCCCATTCTCCTGTGGGATCTATCGTCCCCCGTCCCCCAACATCCTGTGGAATCTCTCTGCCCCGTCACCCATCCTCCTGTGGGATCTCTCTGCCCCGTCTCCCTTCTCTCCTGTGGGATCACTCTGCCACATCCCCCTTCCTACCGTGGGATCTCTCGTCCCCGTCTCCCAACCTCCTGTGGGATCTCTCTGCCCCGTCCCCCTTATTCCTGTGGGATCTCTTGTCCCCGTCCCCCAACCTCCTGTGGGATCTCTCTGCCCCTTCGCCCTTCCTCCTGTGGGATCTCTCTGCCCCTTCGCCCTTCCTCCTGTGGGATCTCTCTGCCCCCGTCACCCTTCACCCCTGTGGGATTCCCCTCCCCCGTCCACCTTCCCCCGGTGAGATATCCTTCCCCCCTTTCCCCTTTCCCATTTTGTGATCCCCATCCCCAATCACCCCTGTTGAATCCATCTCTACTATCCCGCTTCCCCCTGTGGGATCTTGCTTCCCCGTCCCACTTCCCCCCTCTGGGTTCTCCCTCCCGCCTCCCCCATTCCCCCCTGTGGGATCTCCCCTCCTGTGTCCCCCTTCACCCCTCTGGAATCCCCTTTCCACCGTCCCCCTTCCCCTGTGCGATCCTGCTCCCCCGTCCCTCTTCCTTGCTGTGGGATCTCTCTCCCACCCCTCCCCCTTCCTCCTGTGAGATCTCTCTGCCACATCCCCCTTCCTACCGTGGGTCACTCTTCCCCGTCCCCCATTCTCCTGTGGGATCTTACTCCCCTGTCCCCCTTCCCCCCTGTGGGTTCACCCCTCCGCCTTTCCCTTCCCCCCTCTGGGATCCCTTCTCCACCGTCCCCCATCCCCCTGTGGGATCTGACCCCGTGTCCCCTTTACTCCTGTTGGATCTCTCTGCCCCGTCCCCCGTCCACCTGTGGGATCTCCCACCCCGACTCCTTTACTCCCGTGGGATCCCCCTTCCGCATCCCCCCTGTGGGATCTCTCTTCCCCGTCCCCCCTTCCCCCCTGTGGGATCCTGCCCCCCAGTCCCTCTTCCTCGCTGTGGGTTCTCCCTTCCATTCCCCCCTGTGGGATCTCCCTCCTGTGTCTCCCTTCACCCCTGTGGAATCCCTCTCCACCGTCCCCCTTCCCCCCTGTGGGATCCCTTCTCCCCCATCCCCTTCCCGTGTGGGATCTGACTCCAGTGTCCCACTTCCTCCTGTGGGATCGCCCTCCCCCCGACCCTCTTCCGACTGTGAGATCTTCCTCCCCCATCCCCATCCCCGTGTGGGATCTGACTCCCGTGTCCCCCTTCCTCCTGTGGGATCGCCCTCCCATGTCCCGCTTCCTCCTGTGGGATCTCCATCACCCGTCCCCCCTTCCGACTGTGAGATCTTCCCTCCCCCATCCCCCTTCCTCCTGTGGGACCCCACCTGCCCCGGCCCCCTTCCCCCCTGAGGATACCCCTCCCCCGTCCACCTTCCCCCCGTGGGATCACCTTCCCCCGTCCACCTTCCCCCCCTGTGGGATCCCTCTCCCCTCGTCCCCCCTTCCCCCTGTGGGATCTGACTCCCCTGTCCCCCTTCCTCCTGTGGGATCTCTCTCCCCCTTCCCACCTGCGGGCTCTCCCTCCCCCGTCTACCTTCCCCCCTGTGGGATCCCTCTCCCCCATCCCCCCTTCCCCCTGTGGGATCTGACTCCCCTGTCCCCCTTCCTCCTGTGATATCTGTCTGCCACATCCCCCTTCCTACCGTGGGATCTCTCTTTCCCCTCCCCCATTCTCCTGTGGGATCTATCGTCCCCGTCCCCCAACATCCTGTGGGATCTCTCTGCCCCGTCACCCATCCTCCTGTGGGATCTCTCTGCCCCGTCTCCCTTTCTCCTGTGGGATCACTCTGCCACATCCCCCTTCCTACCGTGGGATCTCTCGTCCCCGTCTCCCAACCTCCTGTGAGATCTCTTGTCCCCGTCCCCCAACCTCCTGTGGCATCTCTCTGCCCCTTCCACCTTCCCCCCCTGTGGGATCTCCCTCCCGTGTCCCCCTTCACCCCTGTGGAATCCCTCTCCACCGTCCCCCTTCCCCCCTGTGGGATCTAACCCTTGTGTCCCCCTTTCACCTGTGGGATTGCACTCCCACGTCCCCCCTTCCTCCTGTGGGATCTCTCTTCCCAGTCCCCCTTCATCCTGTGGGATCTCTCTGCCCGTCCCCCCTTTCTCCTGTGGGATCTCTCAACCCCATCCCCCAACCACCTGTGGGATCTCTCTGCCCCGTCCCCCTTCCTCCTCTCAGATTGGGATCCCAATCCCCCCTTCCCCCATGTGGGATCCCCCTCCCCCGTCCACCTTCCCCCCCTGTGGGATCCCTCTCCCTCGTCCCCCTTCCCCCTGTGGGATCTGACTCCCCTGTCCCCCTTCCTCCTGTGATATCTCTCTGCCTCATCCCCATTCCTACCGTGGGATCTCTGTTCCCCGTCCCCCATGCTCCTGTGGCATCCTCTCTGCCCCGTCCCCCTTCCTCCTGTGGGATCTCTCTGCCACATCCCCCTTCCTACCGTGGGATCTCTCTTCCCGTCCCGCTACCCTCCTGAGGGCTCACACTCCCCCCGTCCCCCTTCCCTCCCGTGGGATCTCCCACCCCAATCCACCTTCCTCCTGTGGGATCACTCAGCCCCGTCCCCCGTCCACATGTGGGATCTCCCAGCCCCAACCCCTCTACTCCCGTGGGATCCCCCTCCCCATCCCCTTGATCTCTCTTCCCCGGCCCGCTTCCACCCTGTGGGATCCCCCTGCCCCGTCCACCTTCCCCCCTGTGGGATCCCCCTCCCCCGATAAACCACCCCTGTGTGATCCCTCTCCCCGTCCCCCTTCCACCCTGTGGGATCCCTCTCCCCCGTCCCCCTTCCTCCTGTGGGATCACCCTCCCCCCCGTCCCCATTCCTCCTGTCGGATCTACCTGCCCCGTCCCCCATCCCCCCCTGTGGAACCTCCCTCCCCGCGTCCCTCTTCACCCCTGTGGGATCCCTCTCCACTGTCCCCTTCCCCTGTGGGATTTCTCTCCCCCCGTCCCCCTTCCTCCTATGGGATATCCCTCCCCCGTCCCCCTTCCTCCTGTGGGATCTCTCTGCCCCGTCCTCCGTCCACCTGTGGGATCCCTCTCCACCGTCCCCCTTCCTCCTGTGGGATCCCTCTCCCCCGTAACCCTTCCCCCTGTGGAATCTGCCTCCCCTGTCCCCCTTCCTCCTGTGATATCTCTCTGCCACATCCCCCTTCCTACCGTGGGATCTCTCTTCCCCGTCCCCCATTCTCCTGTGGGATCTCTCTGCCCCGTCACCCTTCCCCGTGTGGGATCCCCCTCCCCCGTCCACCTTCCGTCTGTGAGATCTTCCTCCCACATCCCCCTTCCCCCTGTGGGACCCACCTCCCCCGTCCAACTTCCCCCCGTGGGATCACCCTCCCCCGTCCACCTTCCCCCCTGTGGGATCTCTCTCCACCGTCCCCCTTCCTCCTGTGGGAACTGCCTCCCCTGTCCCCCTTCCTCCTGTGATATCTCGCTGCCACATACCCCTTCCTACCGTGGGATCTCTCTTCCCGTCCCCGATCCTCCTGTGGGATCTCTCTGCCCCGTCCCCCTTCCTCCTGTGGGATCTCTCTGCCCCGTCCACCTTCCCCCCTGTGGGATCCCCCTCCCCCTTCTCCCTTCCCCATTTTGGTATCCCCGTCCTCTTCTCCCTTGTGGGATCTAACTCCCGTGTCCCCCTTCACCCCCTGTGGAATCCCTCTCCACCGTCCCCCTTCCCCTTGTGGGATCTTGCCTCCCCCGTCCCCCTTCCCCCCCTGTGGGTACTCCCTCCCGCCTCCCACTTCCCCCCTGTGGGATCTCTCTCCCTCAACCCCCTTCCTCCTGTGGGATCTCTCTGCCCCGTCACCCTTCACCCCTGTGGGATTCCCCTCCCCCGTCCACCTTCCCCCGGTGAGATATCCTTCCCCCTTTCCCCTTTCCCATTTTGTGATCCCGTCCCCAATCACCCCTGTTGAATCCATCTCTACTATCCCGCTTCCCCCTGTGGGATCTTGCTTCCCCGTCCCACTTCCCCCCTCTGGGTTCTCCCTCCCGCCTCCCCATTGCCCCCTGTGGGATCTCCCTCCTGTGTCCCACTTCACCCCTCTGGAATCCCTTTCCACCGTCCCCCTTCCCCCTGTGGGATCCTGCTCCCCCGTCCCTCTTCCTCGCTGTGGGATCTCTCTCCCCCCTCCCCCTTCCTCCTGTGGGATCTCTCTGCCACATCCCCCTTCCTACCGTGGGATCACTCTTCCCCGTCCCCATTCTCCTGTGGGATCTTACTCCCCCGTCCCC